>NW_022148347.1:115000-236623 GCF_901933205.1 Camarhynchus parvulus
TGGAGAGGTTTTTATAAAAAAAAAGAAAAGGAACACGAGATTCAGCACCTAAATCCACGCAAGGTGTGAGATCCACAAGGGAAATTTTGTCCTGTCCACGGAAAAGCCTCAGCACGGGAGCGCCAGAGGGACAAACGTGGGTCTTGCTCAGGTACAGCAGGACAAACATCACTGAAAAAACACCCAAAAAAGCACCTTTTAACCTTTTCCAGAGGAGCTGTGGGTGGGGAGCCAGGGAGGGCAGACAAAGCCACACAGATTCTTCCACAGTGGTGGCCAGTGGTCACCTGAGACAGCTCAGACAGCTCTCACCACATCCCAAAAACTGCTTTTGGGGGAAAATTATTTCCCCGGGTGGGAGAAGGAACCAGGAAATTTCTGACTGGATTTTTTTTTTTTTAAATTTCTGTTTGTCTCTGTGGTTGTTGACCACAGTCCTTGAGTTGGTGGCCACGACCTTTTGAGTTGGTGGCCACAATCTTTGGGTTGGTGACCACAGTCCTTGAGTTGGTGACCACAGTCCTTGAGTTGGTGACCACAGCCATCAAGCTGGTGACCACACCCTTCCTTCAAGCTGGCCACCGCAATTTCTGGGCGCTGCTGGACATCCCTCTGCTCCCACCTGCCCTGAAGACCCTCCACGTGACGCTCCCCTGACCACGTCCCTGCCCACCCTCAGCTCACATCCCCCCAAACCAGCCTGATTTGAGTCTCTTTGATCTCACCCAGGAGCCCGGGAGGGAGGGCTGGGAGTGCCCGGGCTCCTGGGCACCAAAATCAGCTGGAAAAGGGGTTCTGGAGATCCTTTTTCCCATTCTGGAGATGGGCACAAGCAGGAGGAGACTCGTCCCAGCCCGCGGTGCCTCAGGGGCACAGCTTGATGTAGGTGACCGTGGAGCAGACCGAGAACAGGGGGAACACCTTCTCCTGGAAGGCCACGTTGAAGGTGAAGATGTGCTGCATGTTCTCGGCGTCGTAGAAGGAAACCTCCTCGCCCTCGTAGTCCAGGTAGACGCGGACGCGGCTCAGCTTGCGGCCGCCCAGGCACAGCGGCGTGCGCTGCGGCGACGTCACGGCCCAGTAGCGGCCGCCGTTCTGCTGCACGGCCCAGATGCCCTCCTCGGGGGAGAACTGCGTCAGCCCCTTCCTCCGGATGGATTCCTTGGCCACGCCGAAGGCCCAGCCGTCCGAGGGCCCCACCTCCACCTCCCAGTAGTGCCGCCCCGACTTGAAGCCCGTGGAGGCCAGGACGCGCGAGTTGGTGTCGAAGCGCTTGGGGTTGTCGGGCAGCTCCTGCTTCCTGCAGCCCATGCGGACGCTCTTGAGGTCGGCCGAGAGGATCAGCAGGTGGTTGGCGGAGTCGGGGTCCAGGGTCAGGTCCTCTGTTGGGGACAGACGGCGGTCAGGGCTCAGCGAGGGTTTGGGCAGGGAAGAGCGCGGCTCAGTCTCTGGAGCTCAATAATGCCAGCCTGGAGACCAGCAATGCCAGCCCAGCCCCAGAAACCCCACGCCCCACACTGACACCCCCATGGACATCCCAAAGCCCTTGAGGGGCGTTTATCTCATGCAGTTTCTGGTGAGAAATGGGGCGACAACAACACGAGAGAGAGAAGACAACGCCATAAAAGCACATGCAGATAATTCGCGGTTATCAACAGCAAAGATGATCAAGAATGGTTTTTTCCACATGAATCGATTTTTTTTATCTTGGTTTCCAGCTCATCCACACACAGGCGGGCTCCGCACCCCCCTGGCATCACAAATCTCAGAATTTTGATCCCCAAACCACCCCAAAAGCACCCAAATCCTTGTGGGAAGCCACGACCTGAGGGAATCTTTCCACCTGGAGCATCCCAAAGCAAACATGCAAATGCAGCCTGGTCCCAACGGCTTTTTTTCCCCCTTTTCCAAACTCAGAGGAAGTGACCTCAAATTGTGGTTGTAGTCAGCAAAGTCACCACGAATCCGTGAGACACTTTGGGGGGAATCTAAAATGGGGATTTTGGAGCAGGTGCCAGACCATAAAAGGCTTTTGTGCTCTCCAAAATTCACAGGTTTGGGTCAGGAATTGGCATAAAAAATTCACAAAAGAGACACGGTGGGATCGAAAACCTCAGAGCGCTTCGTAAATGTGGGGAAAGTGAAAACGGGGACAGGGAAAGGCTGGGATCACTTTTCCTTCAAAACTTAAGCACCAGGTTCCTCCCCAAAAGTGGGCAAAAAACCTGCATTTCCTGCATTTCCTGCATTTCCTGCATCTCCTGCATTTCCTGCATTTCCTGCATCTCCTGCATCAGAGACTGCAAATCCCACCAGCAAACCTGTGGGGAAATGGGGTGGAACAAGCTGATTTCATCAATGCCCGTTTTTTTAAAATCTTTTTTTTTAATCTGTTTTTTAATCTCTTTTTTAAATTTTTTTGTTGTTGTTGTTGTTATTGTTTTAAAACACCTTTTAACGGGGTGTTTTCCTTCCTGGGGCATCTCCAGCCCCTGGAATTGTCAGGAATTGTCAGGATTTGGGTCTGAGGTTCAACCACAGCGAGTGACACCTCTGCGCATGCAGCAAGGGGCCTTTGGCTTTTCACTCGATTTCTCGCGTTTTCTGCCAAATTCTGGCATTTCCGGAGGTGCCTGGGGGCGCTGCTTGTGAGCAGAACCCTTGGAAAAGGTCCAGCCCGTGGGTTGTCCTCCTCTGAGGTCCCCGTGCTAGAAACCACAGGTTTAAAAGCAAAAAAAAAGAGATTTTTCTCCTGAAAATGCTGCTCTGGGCACCCTCACACCGAGGGGTGTGGGTGGGGTTTGCCCCTCAAATTCGTGACCTCTCTTGTGAAAGGGAGTTAAATTCTTAATTAACTTCAAAAATGAGTTAAATTCTGCTGGGATTTAATTTGAATTCTTAAATAACTTAAGTAAATTTAATTTAAATAACAACAATATAATTTTAAATACTAAAATTAACCAATTCTGCTGGGATTTAATTTGAATTGTTAAATAACTTAAGGAATTAACCGAATTCTGTGGATTTAATTGAATTCTTTGGATAATTGTTTAAATAACTTAAGGAATTAACTGAATTCTGCTGGGATTTAATTTGAATTCTTAAATAACTTAAGGAATTAACCAAATTCTGCTGGGATTTAATTTGAATTCTTAAATAACTTAAGGAATTAACCGAATTCTGCTGGGATTTAATTTGAATTCTTAAATAACTTAAGGAACTAACTGAATTCTGCTGGGATTTAATGTGAATTCTTAAATAACTTAAGGAATTAACTGAATTCTGCTGGGATTTAATTTGAATTCTTAAATATCTTAAGGAATTACCGAATTCTGCTGGATTTAACCCCTCTGAGGCCTCCATCCCAATTCCCTGGGGGAAGCAGGAGCCCAGCAGAGCAAATTTGGCAAAGCCGTGGCTCGGAGTGGCTTTTTGGGTCTGAAATCTGTGGGTTTGTCAAATGCAAACAGGCAGAGAGGACCTGGCTGAGCTGTCAGATCCCCGGCGTCAGTTAGAAAAATCGGCTTTGGGCTCTGGAGCTGAGCAGGCAGGATCTGGAAATCATTGAGAGAGAAGAAATTAAGGAAAAAAAAAAAAAAAAAAAAAAAAGAAATCTAGAGTGTTTTTTCCGTTTTTTTTTTTTTTTTCTCCTTCCTTTTTGTCCCCCTCTCTTTCAGCTTTGCAAAATACAACCACAATTTTGAGTCTTTGCTCTGGGCACTGCGTGTGAAATATCATCTTTTTTACCTTTTTCGCCTCTTCCCAGCTCGTCCTGCAGGTTTTCTGAAAAGGAGAAAAGAGAGGGGACACAATTATTTAGTTTTTTCTCTCCTAGAGCTGCTCTTTTCATCGCATTTCCAACTCTCTCAGCACCACCTCGTGATTGCCTGCAAACCCAGGGCTTGGCTATCTTGAAATTAAAGTTTTTATTGCACCAAAACTGATGCTCAAACTCCGATTTTCCCCCCTTTTTGCCCCACTTTGGTGCCCAGGAGCCCTGGAGCAGCAACCCGGGCATTCCCTCCCAGTGCCAGGAAAGGCCGGGGATAATTTTGTATTTTTTATTTTTCTTTTTTTATTTTTTATATGTTTTTTTTAAAATATATATTTTTATTTTTCATTTTCTATTTCGTTATTTATATTTTATATTTTATATTATATTATTTTTATTTTTATTCCTTATTCATATTTTATATTTTACATTTTACATTTTACATTTTACATTTTACATTTTACATTTTGTATTTTATATTTTATATTTTGTATTTTATATTTTATAATTTATATTTTATATTTTATATTTTATATTTTATATTTTACATTTTATATTTTACATTTTACATTTTACATTTTACATTTTGTATTTTAGATTTTATATTTTGTATTTTATATTTTATAATTTATATTTTATATTTTATATTTTATATTTTATATTTTATATTTTATATTTTATATTTTATATTTTATTATTTTAATTTTTATTCCTTATTCATATTTTATATTTTACATTTTACATTTTACATTTTACATTTTACATTTTACATTTTATATTTTATATTTTGTATTTTATATTTTATATTTTGTATTTTATATTTTATATTTTATATTTTATATTTTATATTTTATATTTTATATTTTGTATTTTATATTTTATATTTTGTATTTTGTATTTTATATTTATATTTTTTATTATTTTTTAATTTTTATTTTTTATAGTTTATTTTTTATACTTTTATATATATATTTTTTTTTTTTCCCCCCACCCACCTCGGAATTTCTTCAAGACCTTCTCCAGGACCACGGTTTTGAGGGAGAAGTTGCACACGTGCATCTTCATGTCGGTGCAGACAGGGACCGGCTTCTGGCACTTCACCTCATCACTCCTGCCCCGGGAAAACGGCAAAAAAAGAGGGAATTGTGGATATTCCCCCATTTCCAGCCCCATTTTCCACCCATGCTCCTGTCCCATCCCGCCCCGAGCATCTTACTGGGATTTCATCCCCTTTGGGGTGAGGAAATCGGGATTTTGGGGTGATGGGGGGGATTTTTGGGGGGTAACCCCCTCCCCACGTCCGGCAGCTGCAGCAATCAAAAATCCGATTCCAGAAATTGGTGGTGCCTGCGCTGGGGGAAATGCGCGTGAGAGAATTTGGAGTTTCTGCTCTCGCTCAACCCCGGGAGAAACCCACGGGCGGGAAAAAGGGAAAAAATCAGATTCCCGGGAATCTGGGGGAGATCGGGGCTGGCGGAGAGCGGGAGGGAAATTCCCCCATCCCCGGGCAGAGCAGAATTCCTCACCTGCTGATGACGCCCGTCACATCCTGGAAAGGGAAAAAAGCGAGAGTGAGCACTGAGAGCCTGAATGGGGGATGCGGGACTGCAGGCAGCTCTTCAAAATGCGCTTTATTTTATATAAAATGCGGTTTGTTGCACACAAAATGCAGTTTATTGTACGCAAAATATTTATAGCATTATTTATTAATATGATAAATTATTATTATTTACAATATATTGCATAAATTTACTATTTACAAATAATTTTTAATTATTAATATTATTATTAATTATTATTTATTTATTATACACAAAATGCAGTTTATTGTACGCAAAATATTTATAGCATTATTTATTAATATGATAAATTATTATTATTTATAATATATTGCATAAATTTACTATTTATAAATAATTTTTAATTATTAATATTATTATTTATTATTGTTTATTTATTATACACAAAATGCAGTTTATTGTACGCAAAATATTTATAGCATTATTTATTAATATGATAAATTATTATTATTTATAATATATTGCATAAATTTACTATTTATAAATAATTTTAATTATTAATATTATTATTTATTATTATTTATTTATTATACACAAAATGCAGTTTGTTCTACGCAAAATATTTATAGTATTAATTATTAATATTATAAATTATTATTTATAATATATTGCATAAATTTAATATTTATAAATAATTTATTATTATTAATTTTGTTATTTATAACACAAAATGGTTTTTATTAAATATTTATAGTATACATATTAATTATGCATTGTTTATAATGTACTCAAAATGTACAGTTATAATAATCTACTACTAAAAATTGTTACTTATTATTTTTTGCACAAAATGCAGTTTTCTGTGCACTAAATGCAGTGCAGGCAATTTAAGGTTCAAATATACTCAATAAAGTGATTTTCCCCTCAGGCAGGGGTGGATTATGGAGGTGATTTAAGGTTCAATTACGCTCAATAAAACAAAATTGCAACACCACAAACCAACTGCAAACCGAGCCATTATTTGCCTGTTCTGCCCCCAAAACACATTCCAGAGCCCACAGCAAGGCAGAGCCGCCTCCCAGGGGCTGAACAAAGGGCCCTGGAGCCAGCCCAGAGCTGCTTTTAAATAAACAACAACTGGCATTTTATTCCCAAGCTGCTTTTTTTAATAAAAAAATGCCAACTGTCGCTCCCAGTGCTGCTTTTTAATAACATGCCGATTGTTGTTCGTGGGGTGAATTCCCACCCACAGCCAAGCCCTGAAAACTTCTGCAAATATTGACAGCACCCAGGAGGCAGCCTGGCAGGGAATTTAACCCTGTGCAGGTCTGAGGCAGCTGCCTGGAAAAATCCTGGGGAAAAAACCCGGGAAAACCTCTGGAAAAACACAGGGAATAAAACCTGGGAAAAACTCTAAAAAAACGCAGGAAAAAAACCTGGAAAAATCCTGGAAAAACCCCAAGAAAACCTCTGGAAAAACACGGGAAAAATCCCTGGAAAAACTCCTGGAGAAACGTCTGGAAAAGCACCTAGAAAAATCCTGGGAAAACACTGGAAAAATCCTGGAAAACCCCTGGAAAAACCTCTGGAAAAACACAGGAGGAAAAAAAATCATTGAAGTTGAAGAGAACGTTATTTCCCAGGGTGTTCCTGAGCCAGAGAGAGCTTGGGGCTCTCTGACACCTCCTTGCACCCTCCACTCATTAAAGGCAGGATAAAAAAAGGACTTTTACCCCCAAAACCATCTCTACAGCATCCAGAAACACAAACCAAGGGCTTGGGGGCGCTAGAAAAGTCCCAGATGAATTCATGGAGGAAAAAAATATCATTAATTTGAAGAGAACATCCTGTTCCTCAGCCGGAGAGAGCCTGGGGCGCTCAGGCACCTCCTTGCACTTTCCACTCATTAAAAGCAGAACGAAAAAAAGGACTTTTACCCCCAAAACACCACTGAAAAATGAGGAATAGCGCTGCGGCTGAGAGCTGACATCTCACCTTGAGGAACTCCAGCATGGGCTGCTGGATTTTCTCCTCCAGCTCGGCGATGAGCTTGTTGAGGAGCGTGATCTCCCTGGAGAGGTCGGTGATGTTCTCGTTCTGCCTCCTGGAGATGTTCTTCTCCATCTTCTCCAGCTGCCCCAGCAGGATGTGCTCCTGGTCGTGCAGGAACTGCCGCAGCCGCTCGAAGTCTGAGAGCAGCTTCTGCCGCTCGCCCTCGATGGTTTTCTGGGGGTGAAACAGCAAAAAAAGGTGAAAAGCGGGGTTTTCAGGAGAGAGGTGTGGAGGGGGAGCTGGAGCTCCAGCCTGGTGAGACTGGGGGCTTCCTTCGGGGAGGGCTGAATGTGAAAAATGTGAATTATATGGGTCTACAGATATTTACAGTTTGTGTTTTGACACAGGTATTTACTATTTGTGTTTTGACACAGGTATTTACTGTTTGTGTTTTGACACAGGTATTTACTGTTTGTGTTTTGACACAGATATTTACAGTTTGTGTTTTGACACAGGTATTTACTGTTTGTGTTTTGACACAGATATTTACTGTTTGTGTTTTGACACAGATATTTACTGTTTGTGTTTTGACACAGATATTTACTGTTTGTGTTTTGATACAGGTATTTACTGTTTGTGTTTTGACACAGATATTTACTGTACGTATTTTGTTGTATCGGTTAGTGGCGCCGTATTCACATTTTAATAGTGCGGTAAACGGAGTTTTGTGGTCAAAATGGAACTTTTATAGTTAAAATAGGTACTGTGCGTGAGGGATTTTTTTTTTAAGAAAGGATTGAGGTACTGGCACCAAATGGCAGCCACAGGACGCCGAAATCTTTCAGAGAAATAGAATTTATTGTTTTCTTATCAGAAGAAACAAACTTCTTCCTGCTTCCTCAGCCCTGAAAATGCCGTTTAGGATTAAGAGGAAGAATTTGCCACTGGCCAGACAGAATCCTTTGTTTGAATGGAATTTATGCATCACTAATGAGGTGTATGAATATTCAACAGGCTACTGCTTTTAAGGGTTAATCCTCTGTTAATTTCGGGCTTATTTTGCCCAGAAAGAGGCACCCTGACTGTCCATAACTCTTTGTTTTTATTGTCTCATATTGTCCTAATCCATATTGTCCAAATTATTATTACTCTAATTATAGTACTATTTTTATAACCATTTCATTACTATTAAACAATTAAAATTTTAAAAACAAGGGATGGGCGTTTTTCACAGCGAGGAATCACAGGGGGCAGAATTCCCGGACAAAAACCTTGGGAAGCAGCGCCAGGATCTCTCAAAAATCACTTTTCTTGGGGAGGGGATGGCCTGGGAGATGAATTATTTTCATTGGGCTGGGGTTTTTTCCCTTCTGCTGCCGCTGGGGTGGTGCGCTGAGGAAGAGGAAGGGTGGAGCGGCGCCCCGGAGCCAGCCGAGCTCTCCAGATATTCCAGAGAATTCCGAGATATTCCAGCACCACCCCCGAGGGCTGCTGAGGCTCTGGCTGATGGCGGCGGGGCAGGAGGAAGGAGAAAAATTCCCATTTTCAATTTTCGGGACACTCAGCCCCCTGCAGGCTTCCCCACCGCCCCATCCCAGGACCCACCAGCAGCTCCTGGGTTTTCTTATCGTCGTTCACTTTGAACTCCAGCAGCTCCTGCCGCTCCTTCCTCAGGAAATCCAAGCGCGCCTGGATTTTCTCCTGAGAACAAAAGAAAAAGAGAATTTGCCGGTGTCGCTTTCGTCCCTCTGCCCGCGGGATTTGCTCGGTGCCGGGTGGGATGGGGAGGGAGGAAAAACTCGGGATGCGCTCGCCGGGAAATCCAGAACCGCCAGAACCTCCCCAAAAAACAGGAACGGAGGGAGGAAAAACTCGGGATGCGCTCGCCGGGAAATCCCTGAGGCGGCCCCCAGGACCACCAGAACCTCCCCAAAAAACAGGAACGGAGGCTGCCAGGGGCAGGACGTGCCCCGTTCCCATCGGCAAAGGTCAGCCCGGCTTTAATCAGCTTGGCTCATCTCTGGACGGTTTCCCAGCCCCCAGAAAGTGGCGGCGGTTTGTCCGTCAGCCTCCTGCGAGGTAAATCCACCCCCAAAACCCGGGCAAGGCGCGCGCACCGCGGCGGGACAGCTCTCCCGGTTTTTTAGGGGGGAGGCTGGGAAGCTCTCCCGGTTTTTTGGGGGAGGTTGGGAAGCTCTCCCAGATTTTTTGGGAGCCTGGGAAGCTCTCCCGGTTTTTTTGGGAGGCTGGGAAGCTCTCCCAGCTCTTCGCGAGGTGAGGCGAAGCCGGGTGACAGCGCGGGGTGACAGCGCGGGGCTCGCACGCACAGACAGACGGACAGACGGACGGACGGACCTTGTACTCCTCGGAAGCCTCATCCACGGGCACCACGGCGTGCGGGCGGTGCTCGCGGGACCTGTCGCACACCACGCAGATGCTCCTGCGGTCGTCCTTGCAGTAGAGCTTGAGCGCCTCGCGGTGCTTGGGGCACAGCCCGTCCTCCTCCGCGCCTTTGGCCCCGCGCTGCGCGAACTGGCTGATGATCTCGGACATGTTCGCCAGCTGCCGGTTGGGGCGGAAATTTTTGTTCTGGAAAACTTCGCGGCACTGCGGGCACGGGAAATCCATCTCCAGGTCCTTCCAGCTCTTGACGATGCACGCCCGGCAGAAGTTGTGGCCGCACTCGATGGACACGGGGTCCTTGAAGAACTCCAGGCACACGGAGCAAGTGGCCTCGTCCTGGAGGTTGCCGGGCAGGAACACGGCTGCCATGGCCTCTCTCCTGCGGGGCAGGAAGGGTTTCAGCGCGGCTGGAAGGGCAGCGCTGGCGCCCGGCCCCGGGGGCGGCGCTCGGCCCGGAGCGCGGCCGCTGCCCGCGGTCACTCCCGCGGTGTCCGGTTTCGCCAGCGCGGGGACCGGACCTCGGCTCTGGGGGGCACGAAGGAAAGCAAGGACGCTGCCCATAAATCCTGAGCTTCCTCATTTGTTTTGGTTTTTTTGGCTTTTTTTTCTTTTTTTTTTTTTCAGCAGGGCGGTGGTAAGACGATCCCCTTTTGGGATCTTTTTGGGATCCAAAAAATCCACAAAAGCTTTTGAGGATCCCCTCCCATTCGGGGATGCCACCAGCCCTGGATGGAGCTGATTTATGGCCGAGCTGGTGCCGAATCGGAGCCCTGGGGCCGGCGTGGAGCAGCTGCTCCAGGCTGAGGTCCAGCAGCCATCTGAGCCCTCGTTAAAATCCAGTTTCGCCCCTGAAACTCCAGCGGGGGACTCAGATGACCTGGTTGAGCTCCAGGGTTCATCAGGGGCCATAAAAAGCAACAGGAGAAAGGGAATACACGAGGATGCAAAGCCCTTATCGAGGTCTGTGCGCGTTTCCCAAATCCATAAAGATCAAGCTCGGGATTGCACCTCAAAATAAAATAGTCCTGGCCTTCCGGAAATATTTCGTGCAGATTTGGAGGTGGTGCATTATATGCGAATGATAATTAAAATAATTTTCTTTTCCGGGGCTGGGGTTGCCCATAACATCGTGGTTTCCACTTTTTCACCGAGTTCTCGTCAGGGCAGACCGGGACAGGAGGGAGGGATGGTCACCCGG
Organism: Camarhynchus parvulus; assembly: GCF_901933205.1. NCBI lineage: Eukaryota > Metazoa > Chordata > Aves > Passeriformes > Thraupidae > Camarhynchus > Camarhynchus parvulus. The sequence continues at coordinate 125,886 of NW_022148347.1, forward strand.
GTACTGAGGGGGTTCAAGTTACCACGGACTGGGAAATGTGGGATCCTCTGGAGAGCGATTTGTCTTCTCCTAATGAGGACCTGAAATCAGACCCAGTGATCCATAAATTCTGATTTGAAAGCCAGCCCTTGCTGATCCAAAACCTCCGAGTCGGGGTCTTGGACACATCTGGAACTGTGGAAGGAGACAAATCCCAGTTCCAGAGGTTCTGCAGCAGGAATTAATGAGTAAAAATGGTCCTGGAGTTGTCCTGCAGAGCGTTGCCACCTCTGAGCCTGTTTATCTGCCCCTTCTCATGTACTTATATAATTTTATATTTTTATATATTTATATACGTTTATATCACTCCCTGCGGAAGGGGAATTCACTCTCTCCTACCTCCCGTTTCTTTCCATCTGTACATAAGCACCAGAGGGACAGAGGGACAGACAGACAAGGAACAAGGGACAGAGCGACAGAGGCACAAGAGCATCCCCAGCCCTCCCCGGCTGCCCCCGCGTACCTCGGAGCGGAGGCGTCGGGCAGGGCCGCCCTCCCGGACCGCGCCGGTCCCGGCGGGTTCTGGCCCGGCACGGCTCGGGACGCGGCCAGCTGCGCCGCCAGCCGCGCGGCCGCGGGGTCCCAGCGGGACGGGGTCCGCGGCAGCCGCTGCCCCGAGCAGCGCCGCAGGAGCCCGGCCGCGGCCGCCGCCGCCTCGGACATGGCTGGAGCCGCGGCTCCTCGGGGCCCCATTTGTCCCCTCTTGTCGCCGCCACCCCCTCGCGTGTCACTTACCATTCTCTGCCCTCCCCCATCGCTGCTATCCTGGGCACCCACCGAGGTTTCTCCCTCCTCCTCCTCTTCCTCCTCCGCCTCCCCGGCTCTGCTGCTCTGCTCCGTGCCAAAGTTCTCCGTGCCAAAGTTCCTCGCGTTTCCAGCGCCTCCCTCCACCTGTCCCCAAGGCCGAACCTTTTCCCGGGGGTCTTGGCGGCTTTTTAACCCTTTTCAGGAACCTCATCCCTCCTGCCAGGGGGAAGGGGCAAAGCTTTGCATCCCTCTTGTCAAAAACGGTGAAAAAATACAAATCTGGCTGCTCATATTTGAGGAAAAGGGCTGGAACTTCTCCTGCGGGGCGTCTCCCACCTGCCACAGGTGTGTTGGTCAGGTAGGAAGAGCTTGGGACACCCAAAGCGACAGGAGGAGGGGGGAAATGAAAAAAAACGTAAATTTATCCCTAAATATATGGATTAATTGATGGATATTCAAAAATATCCATAAATATATGGATTAATTGATGGATATCCAAAAATATCTGCAAATATATGGATTAATTAATGTCTACTGGACACACACACACCCCCTTTATTTCCCCTGGCTCCCAGCTGATGCTCCTCTCCCAAAATTCCCAGCCCTGCCCTGGAGGGAAAATAAATAAAACCCGGGATGAGACCAGGGGGAAGATCCTTGGCTCGCCCTTGGGCTTTGGGTGTCGGGATCGTGTTCGGGGCCACCAGCTGCTCCCAGACCATCGGGAATGCCGAGCCCGCAGAGCTGGAAACCGGGACACGGGCCAGACCCCCCCTGCCAGTGCCGAGCCTGAGGGTTTATTTTAGAGCCAAGAGTAAATCAGCAGCGGGGCCCGTTTGAGAGAGAAAATATTAGCAGCACTGAACTGTGTGGACTCGATTTTTTTAATGGGAATGTCTTTTTTCGTAGGTGTTTGGGCATAAATAGTCGGCTTGGGAATCAATCAAAATGTTGATAGATGCAGGAAGGGAAGGAGAAGGAAAGCAGAAATTGAATGTCATGCGTTTCTGTAAGCCTTGCTGTGGAAATATAGATTAAAAAAAAATTAGTGTACACTAATTTCGGGCTTACACTTTCTGCTCAACAGCTTCATCGGGTGAGACAGCTTTGCAGAAAATTTTTTTGGTTTATTTCTTAGCTTGTACAGTCTCAGTGAGAATCAAGAAGCAAGGGATGCTCATCACAAAAGAGGCTCCATTTTCCTACTGAGAATAATTTCAAACTCAAGACAATGATCTTTAAAGAGCTAGGGTTAGGGTTAGGGTTAGGGTTAGGGTTAGGGTTAGGGTTAGGGTTAGGGTTAGGGTTGGTTAGGTTAGGGTTAGGTTAGGGTTAGGGTTAGGGTTAGGCTAGGGTTAGGGTTAGGGTTAGGGGTAGGGTAGGCTAGGCTAGGGTTAGGGTTAGGAGGTCAGGGTTAGGGTTCAGGTTAGGCTAGGTTAGGCAGGTTAGGGGTTAGGTAGGGTTAGGGTTAGGGTTAGGGTTAGGGTTAGGGTTAGGGTTAGGGGTTAGGGTGGGGGTTAGGGTTAAGTTTAGGTTTGGGGGTTAGGGTTAGGGTTAGGATGGGGAGCAGTGATATCGTGGAGAAAAAGCAGGCCTTAAAATCGCAGATAAAAAGGCTCTTTTTGTGAATTTCTTTCAGAAATAGCATTCTTGAGGACACTGTGCGGTGAAGGAGCCCTCATTGTTTCCACTGGCGAGCACAAGCCCGGGGCAGAGCGGTTCGGGGAGCCCCAGAACCGCGGTGCCGCCCCCGTTCGGGTCAGTCCCGGCGCTCCTCGGCCCACTCCTCGTTGCACAGGTCCGTCTCGCAGCAGGAGTAGCGGGAGCTCAGGCGGGACTCGGCGTCCGACGCCCGCTCCCGGCCGCAGTTGAGGGCGGACGTGCAGCCCTGCTGGTAGTAAAGGGTCATTTTCCCTGCAAGGAGGGACAAGGACGCCGTGAAAATCTGGTTTTTGGGGCTTTGGGGAGAAGCCGAGCTCTGAAATGTACCCCCAAATCAAGCCATATCTTGGTTTGATTAAGAGAAAAAGAAAATCAGAAAATGAAAGGAAAAAATCTCCATGATGCACCCACGGAGACAACCCCTGTCCCCCGGGAGAGTCTCCTCTTGGCTTAAAAACGAATTTTTGAAAGTTTTTTGATCCCCTCTGAGGGGGAGGAGTGGGTGGGGAAAAGGCCAACCTCCCTGCAGGTTCTGCCTGCAAACCAGTTGGATTTGGGTAAATAAAAGGGGAAAAGATCAGATTTGGGTGAACAAAGGGACAAAACACGGGAAGGAGAGGATGGGGAAGAGGCCAAGGAGAAGCTCCCTGCAGGTTCTGCCTGCAAACCAGGTGGATTTGGGTAAACGAAAGGGAAACAGATCAGGTTTCAGGGACCGGAGGGATGAAACAAGGGAAGGAGAGGATGGGGACGCACCCAGGGAGGTTTTGATGAGCGCACACTTCTCCCGGCGCTCGCAGCTCGTCACGTTGGCGCCCCGCAGGCAGCCCATCAGCGGGATCTTGTACTTGCACAGGTGGCACCGGAGGGCCTCGGCTGCGGCAGGAGGGGGAAAAACGGGATGAATTTTGGGGGAAAAGAACCGGGCAGAACCCGTTAAATCTGATTTGTTCCCCACTCACCGGCTCCAAGGCACAGGAGGAGGCCCAACCCCAGCAGGAGCAGCTTCGTGGTGGGAAAGGTCCGGGATTCCATTGGTTGGTTCCCTGGGATGAGAATGGCTCGGGAATTCAGAGTTTCACTCCCTGGAATGAGAACGGCTCCAGAACTCAGCTCTGGGCTCAGGAATTCAGACCTGGAATGAGAATGGCTCAGGAATTCGGATCTGGAATTAATTCTGCTCCCTGGAATGAGAACAGCTCCAGAATTCAGCTCTGGACTCAGGAATTCAGCTCTGGACTGAGAAGGGCTCAGGAAATCAGGAATTCACCTCTGGGATTAATTCCCTCAGGGCTCGATCCTGGGATAGGGTGGGGAAAAAACCCAAAACAACCGCGGCAAAACCCTCCCAGTTCTTTTGTTTTGCGCCTTTTGGGGCAGAACGAGCAGAGAAAAGCTTGGTTTGCCTCCTGAGATAACCCCAAAAAAATTGAAGTCTGAGGAATTCTGGAGATTTTAGTGGATTTGGTTGCAGGGAATAAAATGATTTAATGAGGAAAAAAAGCGCTTTATTGCCAAGGGCGCTGAGACGCCTCAGCAGCGCCTGCAGCTGGACCCGAACCAGGCGGATTTGGGTACAAAAAAGGCAAAAAAATCCGATTTGGCTGAACAAAGGGATAAAATAGCAGCCGCCGCCCAACGTGGGGCTCGAACCCACGACCCTGAGATTAAGAGTCTCATGCTCTACCGACTGAGCTAGCCGGGCTCCTGGGTTTCTGCTTTTTTCACTCTTTTTTTACTAAAAGCATAAATGTCATTAGGCTTTTGCAAAATGTTTGATTATCTAAAAATTAAACCGGCTTCTCTTTTAAAAATATTAAATTTAAACTAAGAAATGTAAAAGTATAGAATATAAAGCTATATTTAAAAATGAATATATTTTTATGTGCTATAGATATATAAAATATCTTTAATAAATAAAAAAGGTTGGTGAGAAAAATTAAATTTAATTTTATACGTTATTTTAAAAATCTATATTTTAGATATATAAAATAATATATATATATATATATTTAAAAGGCTGACCATAAAAATTAAATTTACTTTTATACATTATTTTAAAAATATATATTTTAGATATATAAAAAGCATATTAAAAATATATACCTAGCATCTTTTATATATTAAAAAAAATATTGGTCATAGAAATTAAAACCCCCGTTCCTCTGGAAGTTCGAGGAGATGCTGGGATGATGCGGAAGGCGCAAGGAGAACCCCAAAACCCCCTGAAACCGCCCCAGAACGCTGTGCCTCACCCAGCCGTGCGCTCCCCGGGGCTCCCGGCGCCGCCGCCCCGCGCCCCCTTTATCCCCGCGCTGCCCTCGGGGCCTGAACGACCCCGAAACCGGGGAACAATGCGGGGAACACCTGGACAAACACCCGGACAGACACCCGGACAGACGCCGGGACAAACACCCGGACAGACGCCGGGACAAACACCCGGACAGACGCCGCGACACCGCCCCCGCTCCCTTTGTCCCCCCTCTGTCCCCGCGTCCCAAAAAAACCCCAAAATCTGGGAACCCAACCGCAAATCCCGCTCGGATTTGGGGGGACGGGGATGGAGCCGGAGCGCCCCGGGATGCCCTGCGGGGTCTTAATTAGCGGCAGGGGTAATTAGCCCGTGATTAATGCCCTGTCTCGCTGTTCCGGGCTGTTCCCAAAGCCTTTTTGGGGCTCGCCGTCCCCCTTTTTGGGCACCTGTTCTACCAACCTTTTGGGGCTCAAATTCCTGGTGTCGGTCCAAATCCTGATTTTGGGGCTCAAATTCCGAAATTTCTGAGTACCCAAACCCTCCTTTTTGGGGCTCAAATCCCGAAATTTCTGAGTACCCAAACCCTCCTTTTGGGGCTCAGACCCCGAAATTTCTAAGTACCCAAACCCTCCTTTTTGGGGCTCAAATCCGAAATTTTTTAGTACCCAAACCCTCCTTTTTGGGGCTCAAATCCCGAAATTTCTGAGTACCCAAACCCTCCTTTTTGGGGCTCAAACCCCGAAATTTCTGAGTCTCAACCCCCCCCTTCCCCCCCGCCTTCCCGGGCGTGAAATTCCTGGCACCAGTCCAAGCCTTCCTTTTTTTAAAAATTACTATTTAATTAATAATAAGAAGAATAGTAAAAAAAAAAATAAAATAAATAATTAAATAAGAATAAAAATTTAAACTCTAAAAATAGTTAAGGAAAGGAATAATAGTTTAAGAATTACAGCAAATAAAGGAAAAAGGGATAATTTTTGGGCACATAAACAGGAAGAAGAAAAGAATGGCCGCCCAACGTGGGGCTCGAACCCACGACCCTGAGATTAAGAGTCTCATGCTCTACCGACTGAGCTAGCCGGGCTTTTGACGATTGGTCGGGCCGTGGCTCCTGGGCACCCAAATCCAAAATTAAGAATCCAAATTTTTTCGGCAATTTGGGCGTAGAACGCGGCCCCTCGTGCTGCTGCTTCCGCTGAAGTTAAAAACTTTAATTTTTATTAAAAAAATATACATATATACACATATATACATATATTTTTTAATAATAAAAACCAAAGCGTTCATCCCTTTTAAAACCTTTTTTCCCCTATTCTAAAATTATTACTATTATTCCTTCTTCAATTATTATTCCCGTTTTCAAAAGTTATCCCTCCCTTTTATTTCAAATTATCATTCCCTCTTCCAAATTACTGTTCACTTTTACAAATTATCGTTGCCTTTTTCAATTTATTTCCCTTTTTCTTGTATATATATATATATACACACACACATATATATGTGTGCGTATAAGTTTTTAAAATATTTTTTTATTATTATTTTTTTATTGCTCAATAAAAGGTGGACGTGGGGCAGGTGGAAGGGGACCTCTGGCAGGAAAGGGAGAGGTACAAAAACAGGAGAGCAGGGGTATTTTGGGGGTTAGGAGATGTTAAATCTTGGAAAGATTTTGAAAAAAAACAAAATAAAGATTTTTTTGGACAAAACAGCTTCTTCCCTGACCGGGAATCGAACCCGGGCCGCGGCGGTGAGAGCGCCGAATCCTAACCACTAGACCACCAGGGAGCTGCTAGCCTCAATCTCGCCTCCAAAATACGACTAAAATAAAATTTTGGGGTTAAATTCCCTGAAAAAAGGGTCTTTAAGTGTTTTCCCCTTTTTTTTCTCACCGTCCAAGCACTAAAATGCCCCCGATTTAACTCAACCCATCCCTGGCTCCTCCCCAGCGGCTTCGCAGCCACCTGCGAGCGCAGAAATTACCCCAAAAAATCCCTTTTTACCCCCATTTGGGACGCCCTGTCCCGAACTAAACCAGAACTGCGCAGTTTCCCCGATTTTCCCAATTTTGGGCTCATCCCCGTGCTTTCCACACAGGGGGGAAAACACTCCAGAATCCATGAAAAAATCAGATTTTGGGCGTTCCAGCAGCCCCACAAATCTGCGAGGAGCTGTGGGTGAAGGAATGGGCCAAATTCTTGGGTTTTGAGAGGATTTTTGACCATTTTGCTGATTTTTTCCCCCGGTTTTCCCTTCAAATCCCAGCACACAGATAAAGAAACACCAGCCTGGATCCAGCCAGAGAAACGGGAATAAAACCAGAGGAAGGGTGAGGGGGGTGAATTCCAGCAGGAAAGAAGGCCCGAATTTTTCGGAATAATGGGAAATTCGGAGCCAAAAGCTCCGACAAAAGCGGGAGGGAACGCGCTGGACACAATTTGGGATTTTTGGCCGCAATTCCAGGTCACGTCCCCAGAACAAACAGCTCCATGCGGGAGCAGGAACGCGTGACTGCAGCGCCGCCTCCTCCTCCTCTCCCCCTCCGCACCATTCCTTTTTCTTGTTTTGTTTTCTTGGGATTTGGGGGATTTTTTCGTGGGTTTTTTGGGGGGTTATTTGGGTTTTTTAATGGTTTTTTGGGGGGTTCCTTGTGGTTCTTTTGGGCGTCTTGGTGGGTTTTTTATTTGGGTTTTTTAGTTGTTGGTTTTTGGTTTTTGGGGGGTTTTTTGGTTTTTGTGTTTTTTTTTTTTTTTTTAATGGAGCTTGTCCATTTTTAGTAATTTTGTCCCAAAATTTCCGTGGAGAAGGGAGCTGTGGGTGCAGCACTGAAGAATTTCTAGATTTGAAGATTTTAAAAGTTAAAATTTCTGGGGATGGACAAAATTATCCCTACCTGCGAATTATCCCTACCTGTGCCTGTGATTATTTGATTGTTTTAGTAAATGGAAATGGGAATTATCCCTTCCTGTGCCTTTGATAATTCGATTTTTTTATTAATTTCCACTCTGGGAAGCAGACGCAAGAAATGATGCAAGCAAAGGAAGCCGGGAGTAAAACTGCCAGCCCACAAAGCAGCTCTAAAAACCCCCAAAACCACCCCAAAAATAACCCCCAGCTGGCGAGGGGGTGGAAAAGGGGATTTATTCCCCCAAAATAAAGTTGTTTCTGCCTGGTTTCGAACCAGGGACCTTTCGCGTGTTAGGCGAACGTGATAACCACTACACTACAGAAACCCAACTGCCCTTGTCTTCGGGAAAAAAAATCCTGGGAATTAAAAGAAAAAAGTTTTTCCTTTAATTGGCACTTTTCTGCATCCATTGTCCTTTTTTTTCATTCTTTACTTTGAGGTTTTTTCCCCCAAAACGCACCCGGGCCTCTCTCCCGAGCCCCCCAAACCACCCAGATCCTATAAAGCCCGGAAAAATAGGGAGGAAAAAATAAAAATAAAATAAAATGGAATGAAATACTAGAATAGAATAGAATAGAATAGAATAGAATAGAATAGAATAAAATAAAATAAAATAAAATAAAATAAAATAAAATAAAATAAAATAAAAAAATAAAATAAAATAAAATAAAATAAAATAAAATAAAAAAAAAAAATAAAAAAAAAAAAAAAAAAAAATAAAATACCCCAAAAACTGCTGTTTCTGCCCGGTTTCGAACCGGGGACCTTTCGCGTGTGAGGCGAACGTGATAACCACTACACTACAGAAACGCTGCTGTTGGTGCAGTTTGTGTTTTTTCTAGAATTTCGGAAACCCAAATTCCTTCTGGGGTTGTTCCTGAATATTTACAAACCCTGGGAGGCAATCTCCCCTCGTGGCTTTGGATTTCCTTATCGCTTTTCATTCCTTCCCTTTGGAAATTACATAATAATAATGATAATGATAATGATAATAATAATAATAAAAATAATAATAATAAAATAATAATAATAATAATAATAATAATAATAATAATAATAATAATAATAATAATAATAATAATAATAATAATAATAATAATTTTAAACACTCAATTTAAAAACATTTTAAATTTTCAACACTTTTTGTTCATTCCCTTATTGATTTTCCTTCATTTTCTTACCATTTTAATTTATTTATCCCTTTTAATTCCAGCTGCCTTTTTGAAGGGAGTAAATAAATGAAAGAATCGCAAAAAAACCACACAAACCCCCCACAAAATAGCCCCAAAACCGGTGGATTTTGTCGGATTCCGAACCAGGGAGATTTCACGTGAAATCACGGACATTTGGGACACCCCGAGGTTAAAAATTATGATTTTTAAAGAATTTTGTCTATTTTTTTTTCCCCTGATCAGGAATCAGGGCCACGGCGGTGAAAATGATGGAGCCTCACCACTAGACGACCAGGGAGGACAATTTTAAGATAAATCTAATTGTTTGAATTAATTTTGCTATTTTTATGCAATATATTTTATCGGGTTTATTGCTTTCCTGCTTTTGATTGATTTGCTTATTATCTTGAATTATTATTGGGGGGGGTTAATTCTAAAATGAAATTAAATTAAAATTAAATTTAATTAATTTAAAATTAAATTTAATTAATTTAAAATTTCTTTTGAGTTCTCCATGAAATTTGCTATTTTTGGTTTTTTCCACCCCAGGAGCGAAGCGTCCTGAGGCTGAGGTGGAAGGGCAGATTTGAGGCGTTTTGTTGTAAAAAATCGGCGTAAATGGTAACATTTTGGTCAAATTCAGCTCCCTGGTGGTCTAGTGGTCAGGATTCGGCGCTTTCACCGCCGCGGCCCGGGTTCGATTCCCGGTCAGGGAACAAAACCTCAGAAATTTCCTTAAAAATTAAAGTTGATTCCTCAATTCCGGCTGATTTTGTCCCTTTTCAAAGGAAGCAGCCACCCCACATCCATGGAATTTTGAGGCTTTTCAGCTGTTCCTGGGGCAATCATATTCTCAGATTTCCCTGGGAGTGAAACTTTGGAAATTTCGGTTTGTCCGCGGGGAAAATATTTACGTATAAATAAATAAACTTTTGTATTTAAAGTTTTAAACTATTATTTATTTATATATAAACGTTATATTGGTATAAATAAAATTTTAAATATTATAAATTAATAATACTTAAATTTTTATACATATAAATATAAAGTTTACATATAAATAAAAATATAAAATAATATAACATTAATAAAACTAAAATAAAATATTTTAATATAATATTAATATTGTAATATTATAATATTATAATATTATAATATTATATAAATATATAAAATAAAATGAACCAGTTCAGAGTTATAAACACGGATTTTTACCAGCACCAGGTAAGGGAGTAAAAATTAAACACATTCGCCCTATAAATACACGTCCTTATTTTTTTTCCCTTTTGCCGTCATGGCCGTGAAAGAATTTGAAAGAATGTTGAGACACGAAAATTTTTAAAAATTGTTTTGCAGGTGCTGTTTCTGCCCGGTTTCGAACCGGGGACCTTTCGCGTGTGAGGCGAACGTGATAACCACTACACTACAGAAACGCGCCGTGATCGGCGCTCTGAACCTACCACCCTCAAAACTAAAAGGGAAAAAAATAAACAAACCAAAAAAAATCTCAACAAAAAAGCCCCAAAACCCTTCCAAAAAAATCCCAAAAGAAACGCAACCCCCTCCCAAAAAAAACCACCACGAACCCCAAACAAAATCCCAAAACCAAACCAAAATAACCCAAATAAACCCTCCAAAAAACAAAAAATACCTCAAACAATCCCAAAAAATCCCCCCAAAAAACAAACAAACCAACAAAAACCCTCCAAACAAACAAAAAACTCAAAAAAAAAAAAAAACAGGGAAAAAAAACCCAAAAAAGTCACCCCAAAAAAAACCCTAAAAAGTCCCCCCAAAAAACAAAAAAACCGAGCATTTTTCCTGCAGAATCCCGCGGAATTTCCAGGCAGAATCTCACAGAGGCCGCGGGGATTTGTCCCCGCGGTTTTTCAGGACGGGTTTGGATTGCCGAGGGGGAATTGGCAGAAAATCCAGAAATTGCCGGGAGAGGTCTTTTTTCAGCCTTTTTCACCCCAAAAGGACCCGGCTGCCGAGGGATTCAGGCGAGAAAAAAAATGGGTGAAAATTTATATTTGGTAAATATAAGAAGAAAGGGCGTTGCGAGCAGCCCGGCTAGCTCAGTCGGTAGAGCATGAGACTCTTAATCTCAGGGTCGTGGGTTCGAGCCCCACGTTGGGCGGTTATTCTCTTCTTTTTTTTTTCCCCTCATCACCTAAATCTGATCTTATTCTTTCCTTATTTATTGTAGTTTTTAAATTATTACTTTTTCCAAATTATTGTTATTTTAAAAATTGTTATTCTTCCATTACCATTCCCTAATTTTTTTAATTACAATTTTTTAAGTTATTATTTCAGGCATTATTATTTCATTCTTCTTCAAGTCATTCCTCCTTTTTGAAATGATTTCCTTATTAAATCCTTTTTGCTTTGTAAATTATTTTTCCTTTTAAAATAGAAATATAATATAATATAATATAATATAATATAATATAATATAATATAATATAATATAATATAATATAATATAATATAATATAATATAATATAATATAATATAATATAATATAATATAATATAATATAATAATAATGTACTATAACTATAGATATATTTATATATAAATATATAAATGTATAAATAATACTAATATAATACTAATACTAATAGTAGTAATAATAATAGTTGCCATCATCGTTCCTTTTAAAATTATTAATATTATGCCGGATTTTACTATTTTTATTCTGTGAGAATGATTGTTCCTTTTAGAAATCATTACTCCATTTTGAAATCCTTTCCCCTCAACTACTATTCCTTTAAAAAATATTATTTCTTTCTACTCTCAACAAGCATTATTATTCTATCTTTTTAATAATTACCTTTTATTAGTATTGAAAGAGCCCCCACAAAACAACAGACCAAAAAAAAAGAAGTAAAACCAAACGGCTCCCCCCCCCAAAAAAAAAAAAAATTTTTAACTCCCCGATTTGCTCTGTTTTGGGTGAAATTCTCGCCGTCAGGATGGCCGAGTGGTCTAAGGCGCCAGACTCAAGGACTTCTCCTTCCCTCGGGAATTCTGGTCTCCTCATGGAGGCGTGGGTTCAAATCCCACTCCTGACAGCGTTGGATTTTTAAAAAACATTTTAAAAACGCCCCCTTTTTCCTGCTATGCTTTCCCTTTTTTCAAATTATAATTCCTTCATAAATTATTATTTCCGTTTTTAAATTGTTACTTCCCATTCTAATCATTATTCCCGTTTTCAGAGCTTTAATCTCTTTGTAAAAATTATTTTCCCCTCTCTAAAATTACTATTCCTTTTCCAATTATTATTCCTCTTTTTAAAAGTATTCATCCCCTTTTTTTCAAATTATTATTCCGTTTATCAAATGATTGTTTCTTTTTCAAAATTTTCCCCCTTTTCCACATTGTTGCTCTTTTTAAAAATTTCGAAATTGCTCCCTGTAAATAATCCTAATGCAAAATAAACAATTAACCCCTCAATAATCGCCATTATTTAATTTCAGTATTCAACCGCGATTATTTTCGCACAGCTGGTAAATGCCTTTCTTATAAACGTAATGAAAAAAAATACAATTAGCATTATTGTTTCTTAGTTTATTTATTTATTTATTCATTGCTCGGTAACAGAAGGCGCTGGGGCAGGAGGAAGGGGACGAGGCACAAAAAAGAGGAGAAAAGTGGTGTTTTGGGGGTTAGGAGATTGTTTAGATATTAATAGATTTTTCAAAAAAATGAAATTATTTTAGCGAAAGTAAAAATATAATTCCCTGACCGGGAATCGAACCCGGGCCGCGGCGGTGAGAGCGCCGAATCCTAACCACTAGACCACCAAGGAAGGCAAGTAAACCTCTTATCTCACAAAACACGACCTAACCAGAATTTTTTTTTTTTTTTGGTTGAATTCACTAAAAAAAGGAGGTTCTGTGTGTTTCCTTCCCTTCTGTTCTCACCCTCCAAACGCTGAAAGCCTGTCAGAACCCTCGAACCAGCATTTGTCTGAATTCTCTTTGCAGGAAAATGAAGATTGTGGAAATGATGGAGAAAATTATCAAGAAAATTATGGAGAAATTATCGAGAAATTAGGGAGAAAATTATGGAGAACATTCTCGAGAAATTACCGAGAAAATAATGAAGAAATTATGGAGAAAATTGTGGAGAACTGATGGACAAAATCATCGAGAAATGATAGAGAAAATGATTGAGAAATGATGGAGAAATGATGGAGAAAATGAGGGAGAAATGATGGAGAAAATTATCAAGAAATTATGGAGAAAATGATGGAGAAAATGGTTGAGAAAGTGATGGAGAAATGATGAAGAAAATTACGGAGGAAATGATGAAGAAAACGATGGAGAAATGAGGGAGAAAATGATTGCGAAAATTAATGGAAGTTATGGAGAAATGACGGAAACGATGAAGAAATAACGGAGAAATGACAGAAAAAAGGCAATTTCCCAGCCAAGCCCCCTGCCCAGCTGCGTGCCCCGCCTCGGGGGTCTCAGGGGCACAGCCTGAAGCAGCAGCCCCTGCCCAGGCACAGCAGGGGCAGCAGCTCCTCGCCCCCAAACCTCGCCGCGGGGTACGCGAACATCGGCGCCTCCCTCTGCGCATCCAGGAACGCCACGCGCCCGCCCTCGTAGTCCAGGTAGACCCCGACCACCTCGGGGGCTTCAGGGAGGGCGATGGGGACGCTGGGGGACGCCAGAGCCTGGCACTGGCTGCCGCAGCGCCCCACGGCCCAGATGCCCCGCTCGGGCTTGACGCTGACCCGGCCCTTCCTGGCCACGGACGCCTTGGCCACGCCGAGGGCCCAGGCCGAGCCCTGGCGCACCTGAACCTCCCAGTAGTGCCGGCCTCGGGTGAATCCCTCGCGGGCCAGCACGCAGCGCGAGGAGTCGAAGCGTTTGGGGTGGTCGGGGATGGATCTGCGGGCGTCGTCCCAGCGGACGCATTTCCCATCCTCGGACAGGGCCAGGCGCGGATGCGCCGTGTCGGGGTCCAAGGTCAGGCTGACTGCGGAGGGAGGGAGGGAGGGAGGGAGGGAGGGTTGGGGTCTGGGCCCTCGAGAGATTTGGGGTGGGGTTTGTGCCACCTTTGGGGTTGGGTTTGTGCCACCTTTGGGGTTGGGTTTGTGCCACCTTTGGGGTTGGGTTTGTGCCACATTTGGGGTGGGTTTGTGCCACCTTTGGGGTTGGGTTTGTGCCACATTTGGGGTTGGGTTTGTGCCACATTTGGGGTTGGGTTTGTGCCACATTTGGGGTGGGTTTGTGCCACATTTGGGGTTGGGTTTGTGCCACCTTTGGGGTTGGGTTTGTGCCACATTTGGGGTGGGTTTGTGCCACATTTGGGGTTGGGTTTGTGCCACATTTGGGGTGGGTTTGCCCCCTTGGTGTTTGTGCCACATTTGGGGTGGGTTTGTGCCACATTTGGGGGTTGGGTTTGTGCCACATTTGGGGTGGGTTTGTGCCACCTTTGGGGTGGGTTTGTGCCACCTTTGGGGGGACAAATGATTGAGAAAATGATTGAGAAAATGATCGAGAAATGGTGGAAAAATTATAGAGAAATTATGGAGAAATGATGGAGAAATGATGGAGAAAATTATCAAGACATGATGGAGAAATGGAGAAAATTATGTAGAAATTATGGAGTAATTATGGTGAAAATGATGGAGAAATGATGGAGAAATGATGGAGAAATGACAGAGAAAATGATGGAGAAATGATGGAGAAATTATGGAGAAAATATGGAGAAATGATGGAGAAATGACAGAGAAAATGATGGAGAATGATGGAGAAATGATGAGAAATGATGGAGAAATGATGGAGAAATTATGGAGAAATGGAGCTCTGGAGTGTGGGAGTTTTGCTGGTCATTGGGGGGCATCCTGTGGCTTTCCTTTCCGAAGTTTCCGTGCGGAAATTTCTGTGATTTTCACCTTTGTGGGGTGATTTCCAAAGGCGGCACCGACACAGAGCCCACCCCCCTTTCCCTGCTCCCTCCACACCTTGGAATTTCTTCAGCATCTCCTTGAGGGTGACATTTTCCTGGGGCAGCCCTGTGGGTGCCTCTGCCAGCTCTGCTGAGGTCTCCACCGGCTCCGGGGCACTCTGCTCCTCCAGCCTGGAAAGCAGGACAAGATTTTTTCCACAAAAATTCAGAATGGTGGGAGTGGAGAGGCAGCCGGGAAGGCTTGAAAGGCCCCTTCCAACCCAAACCATCCCAAATTTCCACGATTTTACAATCCCATTCCTCTCGGGTTTTGGCATCTCCAGGAGGTTTTTGGGATCTGCTCCTCCTGGGGAACATTTCCTCACCCAGCCTCTGGACAGTGAAGATTTTTTACCGGTGGAAATCAGGGAATAAAAACAACTTTCCTTGTCCATTTTCCTCCTTTCCACCCTCCAGCCTGAAGTGGGCATAATCAGGTTTGTTAAAGGGTGTAAAATTCCAATTCCCAAAATTCTAATTCCCTCAGAATTTAACCCTTTTAGCTGCTGGCTCGCTGTTTTTGAGGAGGAAAATCCCATCCCTCCAGGACCAGGGAGGTTTCTCACAGATCGGAGAGCAGCTGCAGCCGAGCTGGAGGTTCTTTCACCCTCCTGAAGGTACCAGACCCTGGTTCCACCATCCTAACTGGGCTTTTGTGGCGTCCCAGCTGTGTCCTGTGTCCATCTCACACAGCTCAGGGGGTGTTGGGACTTTGGGGTCCCCCAAAGCCAAACAAGAACACGCCAGGAATGCGGGTGAGGAGCCACAAACCTGCTCAGGATGTCTCTGCTGTCCTGCAGGGGAGACACAGACAGACAGACAGACAGACAGACGGACAGACGGACAGGTCAGCGTGGAGCCAGCCTGGGCTGAACAACCAGGGAGGGCCCCGGGGTGACCCTGGGGGATTCTGGATCTGCGGGAATTCGGGTGAGGTCACGGCAGCCTTGAGGAGCACTTGGGTTATCGGCATCGTCCCCTCGCCCAGGGTGATTAACATCTCTGCTCATTCGAATCTATGGGTGTTTAAATGTTTGTTTAAATGTTTGGCTGTTTGAAGGTTTGGCTGTTTGGATGTTTGGCTGTTTAAATGTTTGGGTGTTTAAATGTTTGGGTGTTTAAATGTTTCACTGTTTGGCTATTTGGCCGTTTAAATGTTTGAATGTTTGGCTGTTTGAATGTTTGGCTGTTTGAATGTTTGGGTGTTTGAATATTTGGATATTTGAATGTTTGGCTGTTTGAATGTTTGGCTGTTTGAATGTTTGGCTGTTTGAATGTTTGGCTGTTTGAATGTTTGGCTGTTTGAATGTTTGGGTGTTTGAATATTTGGATATTTGTGTTTGATATTTGAATGTTGGGTTTGAGTTGGGTGTTTAAATGTTGGTTTATTTTTGTGGTTGTGGTTGGTTTGATTTTCGTTTGAATGTCTGGGTGTTTAAATGTTTGGCTGTTTAAATGTTTGGCTGTTTGGATGTTTGGCTGTTTGAATATTTGGCTGTTTGGATGTTTGGATATTTGAAAATTTGGGTGTTTGAAAATGTGGATGTTTGAATGTTTGGCTGTTTGGATATTTGTATGTTTGGCTATTTGAACATTTCGACATTTGAACGTTTGGATTTTTTTTTACATTTGATTATTTAATTATCAATTAACTGCTTTGGTGGCAACCCCCAGACCAGGGGAGCACCTGGGTGCTTTCCCACTGAGGACAAGGGAACCAGGAATTGCTGGGGGGCTCACCTGGACAGGTGAACCCCAGTGCCAGGTGAGCCGGACCCTGGAGGTGATCCACAACACTCCAGTGCACAGCCTGGGCATTAAAGGACTAATTCAGGGGTGAAAATTATTTTAAAAGGAATTTTTGTATCTCCATGTTGGAGAAGCACAGCCCAGCGGAAGGCGTGTTTGTTGTGGCTCTGTGAGTCCCCTCCCTGCCCAAACCTGGGATTCTGTTTGGGATTTGAGGCCCCTTCCTGCCCAAATCTGTTTGGGATTTGGTTTTTTGGCGGCTCCGGGGCCTCACCTGCAGGAGCTCCCAGGGCGGCTGCCGGCACTTTTCCTCCAGCTCCTGGATCTGCCGTGCCACGGAGGAGATGCGCTCCGAGAGCCGGCCGATGCTCTCCTCCCGCCTCCGCGCGATGTCCCGCTCCAGCTGCGCCAGCCGGGCCAGGAGGAGCCGCTCCTGCCCCTCCAGGAGCTGCTGCAGCTCCCGGACCCGGCAGCGGAGCCGCCGCCGCTCGGATTCCACCCGCTCCTGCCACGGGAACACCAGGAGGGGCTGGGACGGGGCTGGGGAGGGAGGGAAATGCTGCAGGGTGGGCTGGAGGGGGGCTTTGTCACCGCCAGGGCTCTTGCAAAGCCTGGGGAGGATCGACAGGCTTTTTAAATTTTTTTTAATTTTATATATATATTACAATATATACATATATTTAATATAAATATTTTTATATTTTTAATGCCATTTCTAGGTGGGAATTGCTGATTGCTGGCAAAGCGTTTTCCCATGGCCTGTAAACTTTGCACCCAAAAAAGGCTCCAGACCTTTGGACGAGGGAAGGTGCAATAAAATAAACCCATAAACAGATTAGTCAGCGGTAGAGATCGGAGGAGAGGAAAACAAGGCAAAAAAAAAAATATGCAATTGGGTAATTCCCATTTTCTGGGGAATCTGGGGATGCGCCCCACTTGTGGAGGGAGGTAAAGATCCACAACATCCTGGAAAAATCCAGGTTTGGGCTGGATAACTAAATTCGCGGAGGGAAAATTCCTCTCCGTGAGGGCGGTGGCGGGCACAGGTGTGCCCAGGTGTGCCCAGGTGTGCCCTGGTGTGCCCAGGTGTGCCCAGGTGTGCCCCGGTGTGCCCCCACACCCACCCCGCGGCCGCGGGAACAAGGGAAGGGTCGCCCACCAGCAGCTCCGAGCTCTTCCCTTCCTCCGCCGCTTTCAGCCCCAGCATCTTCTCTCTCCGGTCCCTGAGGATCTGCGCGTGAGCCTGGAGTTTCTCCTGAGCGGGGGAGAAGCACCGACACCGGCTCGGTGCCTTGTTCTCCATCCGGCGGTGCCGGGAGCGCGGGGCGGGCGGGGATGGGGGCGGCTCTCACCCAGCGGGCGGAAAGCGCAAAAAATCCCAGGAAAACCACGCTCACCCGGCCTCCTCCTCATCCCTCATCCCCGGGAACCCCTGGACCTCTCCCACCTTGTGCTCCTGCGCCGCTTCCTCGATGGGCACGGCGGCGTGCAGCCGGTGCTCCGGGGAGCGGCGGCACTCGCGGCACACCGGGCTCTGCTCCTCCTCGCAGAACAGCTTCAGAGCCTCGCCGTGCTTCGGGCAGAGCCGCTCCCCAGCCCGGGCTCGCGCGCGGAGGCTGAGGCGCTGCGCGATGCGGATGATGCCGGCCAGCTCCGCGTTGGGCCTCAGGCTGCGCTCCGGGGCCGCCTCGCGGCAGCGCGGGCACGGGAAGCTGTCCCGGGAGCTCCGCCAGCAGCGCTCGATGCACGCCCGGCAGAAGTTGTGGCCGCAGTGGATGGACACGGGCTCCTGGAAGAGCCCGAGGCACAGCGGGCACGAGGCCTCGGCGCGGAGCTGGGCCATGGCCGCGGGCCGGGACCGGACCGGGCCCGCCTCGGTTCCGCCTCCTGCCGGGGCTGCGGGCTGGGAGCGAGAGCGGAGCGGCCGCGCTGCTGAGATGAGCCCGGCGCGGCGCCGGGCGTGGCGCGGGGCGGTTTGGTGCGGGGCTAATACCGGGCTTAGCACCGGCTAGATTGGTGCTGGGGCTAATACCGGGCTTAGCACCGGCTAGATTGGTGCTGGGGCTAATACCGGGCTTAGCACCGGCTAGATTGGCACGGTGTCTAATACCGGGCTTAGCACCGGCTAGATTGGCACGGTGTCTAATACCGGGTTTAGCACCCTAGATTGGTGCTGGGGCTAATACCGGGCTTAGCACCAGGACTAACACCGGGCTTGGCACCGGCACGTTTGGTACCATGTCTAATACCGGGCTTGGCGTCGGGTTTGGCACCAGGTTTAACACCAGGCGAGGTCTAACACCGGGTTCACCAGGTTCATTCATTTACCGGCTTGGTTGGAATCCACCTGAGCTCCTTTTTCACTCCTTTCTCCCCCAAAAAACGCCCAGGGAAAGCACGGGGCTGCCGCAGGCCTCCCCTAGAGGTCTGAACCAGGAACCAGCCTGGCTTCGCTGCTTTCAATGTATTTATTTCAAATTTACTCATTGATAAATTTAATTTACACGCGTGTTTAATTTATTGAGTCGCTCCTAGTTCATTAATTGAAGGGCACGGCCGTGGGGACAGAGCTTGGAGCAATTCTTGGCTCATCCTTTGCTGCTCTTTCCCGATTATTCAGCATCCCCAAATTCCCGATTATTCAGCATTCCTAAATTATTCCCAACTCCAACCCCCCCACCCCTACGTGTGCAGCTACAAGAACCTTTATTCAAAAATAATTTTATTGTTCCTTTCACTTCTCCTTTTACACAGGAAATCGCTTCTCTCACGGCTCGGGGCTGACCACAGAATTTCCTATTTTTAACTTTATTTTTAATTTCGCTTTTTTTCCAAGAGGCCCCCTGGACAAGTGCAGAAGCCACCGGAAACTCGGGGCTGGTACCGAAGTGATGAATTTTTTTTTTTTTTTGAGGAAATCGGTCAAAAACTCACCCACCATTAATTCTGTGAGAGAGTTTTTTGGGGGTTCTGGGTTTTCCGGTGCTCGGAACATTCAGACTGAAACCTGGGGGGCGGCTTGGTGCTGAAAACACCTTTTTTTTAGTCTTTTTTTTTTTTTTTTTTTTTGGTTAATCTGGGGCGAAGGTTGATTTATCGGGGGGTGAATCCTGCGAAGAGTTGGGATGGACCAGGATCCCCTTTCCCAGCGATTTCCCTCCTTGATTATCCGTGTAATCGGTGATTATCCGGGCAATCACCGTGAATTCTCGGGCTCAAGAGGGAGCTGGAGGCTCGGGTTTAACCGACAAGGAGAGACTTGCTCAGCGCCAGAGGAAAATAAAATCACTAATCCAAAGTTTTCTGCAGGGTTTGGCTCAATTTCTTCGAGGTGTGGGTGGACCCAGGGCTGGGAGCAGCCTGCCTCCTTTTCTCGCCGTTTCGGGGAAAAAAATGCCTCAATAAAAATTTCTTAAAATCTAAATTTAATTTTTAAAAAAAAAAAAATCCAAGGACAAGGGCGGGAGGTTCGAGCCTGATGGATGCGGGTCCCTCCATCCTCAGCCTCAAGCGGGACCAGGAGTTTGGGGCCAATCGGGAGGATTTTGGCCACTTCCCACCCTCCATCCCCAGCCCCCCGCAGGACCAGGGATTTGAGACCAGCAGGACCAGGATTTTGGGGCCAATCGGGAGGATTTTGGCCACCTCCCACCCTCCATCCCCAGCCCCACCGGGGGCAGGATTTTGGGGCCAATCAGGAGGATTCTGGCCACCTCCCACCCTCCATCTCCAGCCCCACCGGGGGCAGGATTTTGGGGCCAATCGGGATTTTGGCATGCACCTATCAGCCCCCGGGGGGGGGTTTTGGGCCAAACAGGATTCTGGCCACCTCCCACCCTCCATCCCCAGCCCCACCGGGGGCAGGATTTTGGGGCCAAATCAGGAGGATTGCACCTCCACCTCCAGCCCCACCGGGGGCAGGATTTTGGGGCCAATCGGGAGGATTTTGGCCACCTCCCACCCTCCATCCCCAGCCCCACCGGGGGCAGGAAGGCGACGCCTCCCCCGGTGCGCGGGGAAACCGAAAGCGGCGGCGGCTCCGCAGCCCCGGGGAGCCATGGAGGAGCTGCCGGGCGAGGCCTCCTGCCCCATCTGCCGGGAATATTTCCGGGAGCCCGTGTCCATCCACTGCGGCCACCACTTCTGCCGGGCGTGCATCGAGCGCTGCTGGGAGTGGCCCACGGCGGGGTTCGCGTGCCCGCGCTGCCGGGACACGGCCCCGCAGCGGAGCCTCCGCCCGAGCCGGGAGCTGGAGCGGGTGCTGGAGCTCGCCCGGCGCCTGAGCCGCGGGGAAGCGCTGGGGGCCGAGCAGGAGCAGCAGGAGGAGGAGGAGGAAGGGTGCCCGAGGCACCGGGAGCCGCTGGAGGTTTTCTGCAAGGAGGACGGAGCTCTGCTGTGCGCGATCTGCCGCGAGTCGCGGGCGCACCGCGCGCACACGGTGCTGCCGCTGCCCGAGGCTGCGCGGGAGTTCGAGGTAATTTCGGTTTCCACCCAAAAATGTCCCCCCGCGCCCCCAGACCCTCCAAGGGATCGGGACACGCTGCGCTGCTTCTGCTCTCTCTGTTCTCCCCCGAGGCCGGAGGGATTGCGGTCTTCATCCTCCTCCTCCTCCTCCTCCTCCTCATCCTCCTCCTCCAGCGCCCAGCGGGCACCAAATCCCTAAATCTGCCATTAAAAAAAAAATCTACCTAAATCCCATTTTCGCAAGAATGTGGGCAAAAAGAGCGGGGCGATGTTCCTAGAGCCCATCCCTAAATCTGCAGAAATGTGGGCAAAAAAGAGCGGGACAATTTACCTGTAGCCCACCCCTAAATCTGCAGGAATATGGGCAAAAAGAGCGGGATTTTCTTCCTGGAGCGGGAGGACAAACGGAGCTCCCCGCACTCCAACCCCGTGCCCAGAGTGAGGTTTTGAAGCCGTCCCCACCTCCAGAAAAACTGAGTTTTATATTTTTCCTTCCCTCAGGAACAAATCCAGGCCGGGCTGCAAACCCTGAAGGACGACAGGGACAAACTCCTGGAGCTCCGGGAGGCTGAAATGAGGAGAAACTGGGAGTGTTTGGTAAATGCTGTGGAGCGGAGGGGCGTGATTTATTAAAAACATGGATATTGATCTAGTACCGATATCCAATGTGACGGACAAAGACTCTCCGGCAGTTTAAATTTAGAAAGTGAATGTTTATTTCAGGATAGTTCTCAAATGCACACCGCAATTTACAGGCGATCACAGAGTCCTCTAATCTTTACAAGCATTGAATACCCGAAATACAAACACATATCCATAACTTTGGTACATCCCATTCCCCACTTGGTATGGTAATTAGTTCAAAAGCCATTAAGCATGCGTAGTTTGTTCCTCAAAATGAGTCGGTGGTCCCTTTCATGGGGAGGGGTCCCAAAATGAGGAAGTAAATGAAGTCTTCCTCATTCTGACCTTTCTACATTTCCAATGCAAATATGACAAATGAACCCATTGGTAGAACTCCCATTCCCCATCTTTAATTGGTTTCAGAGCAGAGGAGGCCTACAATTGTCTTCTGTTCCTAAAAACAATTGTCTTCCATTCCTAAAAACAATTGTCTTCTGTTCCTAAAAACAATTGTCTTCCATTCCTAAAAACAATTGTCTTCCGTTCCTAAAAACAATTGTCTTATGTTCCTAAAAACAATTGTCTTCCGTTCCTAAAAACAATTGTCTTCCATTCCTAAAAACAATTGTCTTCCGTTCCTAAAAACAATTCTCTTCTGTTCCTAAAAGCAATTGTCTTATGTTCCTAAAAGCCATTTATCAGTTTCTATATTCTTCATTACAAACCCAGCTAACCAAACATTGTGCTGACAAGCAATCAATTATTAGTTAACCACCAACTCTTAACTCCATCAAGGCCTACCTATAAACTCTAATGCTTATCTCTGATTAAAACCTCAGCTCCTCTAAAATCCCCAAATCCTTTACCATTTACGTCTCAGGCGGGGGTGTCTCCCGATGGGTTTAGAGGGGGGGCGGCCGTTCCTGGGGCTGGGGTCTCTCTCCGGGGAGGGGTTTTGACCACAAATCCAAATCTAAACCCCGATCTCCGCCGGCCGCGTGCGCCGCCCCGCAGGAGGAGACGGCGGCCGAGCGGCGGCGGATCCTGCGCCGCTTCCAGGGGCTGCGCCTGTCCCTGGAGGAGCTTTCCCGGCGCCTCCTGGCGCGGCTGGGGCGCCTGGAGAGCGACATCGGGAGGGCGCAGGAGGAAGCGGCGACGAGCCTGACGCAGGAGATCTCCCGGCTGGAGAGCCGCGCCCGGCAGCTGCAGGAGAAGCGGCGGCAGCCGGCCCGCACCTTCCTGCAGGTGACAGCGACGCGGGGCCGGGGCCCGGCTGCTCGGGGCGACCCCGAGAAAAGCTGGAGAGTCTCTTAGGAAAGCTGGAAAGCCTCTTAGGAAAGCTGGAAAGCCTCTTTTGCCAGAGAAAGTTTCTTGTCCCCAGAAAAGTTAAAAAATCTCTTTTGCCAGAGAAAGTTTCTTGTCCCCAGAAAAGTTTAAAAGTCTCTTAGGAAAGCTGGAAAGCCTCTTTTGCCAGAGAAAATTTCTTGTCCCAAGTTTAAAAGTCTCTTAGAAAAGCTGGAAAGTCTCTTTTGCCAGAGAAAGTTTCTTGTCCCCAGAAAAGTTAAAAAATCTCTTTTGCCAGAGAAAGTATTTTGTCCCCAGAAAAGCTGGAAAGTCTCTTTTCCCAGAGAAAACTTTTGCCCTGTGAAAAGCTGGAAAATCTCTTAGAAAAGCTGGAAAGTCTCTTTTGCAAGAGAAAGTTTCTTGTCCCCAGAAAAGTTTAAAAGTCTCTTAGAAAAACTGGAGAGCCTCTTTTGCCAGAGAAAGTTTCTTTCCCCAGAAAAGTTGGAAAGCTGGGTTTTCTTTTCCCAGAGAAAATTTCTTGTCCCTAGAAAAGCTGGAAAGTCTCTTGGAAAAGCTGAAAGGTCTCTTAGAAAAGTTGGAAAGTCTCTTTTCCCAGAGAAAGTTTCTTGTCCCAAGAAAAGTTAAAAAGTCTCTTTTCCCAGCCAAGAAGGACTCAGAATTCTTCATTTCTCATTCTCGGGGTTGCTTGTTGTTTATTTTCTGTAATCTTTTTTCTCCTGTCCAGCCAAGGTCCTCTCCTCCGCCTGCCCCAGGGCGGTGTTATCTTTTTACACAAAAACCTGCAATATTTACATATACGCAATTTAAAATTACAATATTTAACTCTACAATATTTACGATTACTTTCCGACGCCTGTGTTAGGCAGTGAGCTTCTGCTCCAAACCAACCCAAACCAACATCGCAGCAGCAGATGGAGGCCGAGGAGAAGAAGAAGAAGGAGAAAAGCTGGACACGCCCCGATCCCGCCATCTCGCCCCCTAAACCCCCATTCTGAAAACCCAAAATTCTACTTTTTCACGTGATTCCCTTCTCTCCCCTCCAGGACATCAGCAGCACCTTGAGCAGGTAAGGCCGGGGCTTCCTGAGCTGCAGAATATTTGGGTTTGTGGCCAAATCCCTGGTTTGGCCTCATTTAGAGACCAAAATATTTGGGTTTGCACCCAAATTTGTGGGCGTACGCAGGGAATTCCCTCCGGGGTGGATCCTCAAGCTCTTTTCTCTGTCCTTTTCCAGCCTCAGAAGTGAAAACTTCCAGCTGCCCCCGTCGCCTCTGCCAGAGCTGGAAAAGAAAATTCGGCGTTTCAGGGAGGAAAACCTTCTCCTGGAGGAGACGCTGAGGAGCTTCCAAGGTATTGGGGCGGGCTGGGGGGCTAGGAGATTAATTTAATTGGTTTTATTAAATTAATAAAATAAAATTTAATTTGAAAAAAAATTAATTTATATAAAAATTGCGCTATATGTTTAATAATTAAATTTTAAAATTTATTATCATTTTGTTATATAATTATTATGCATAGGTGCAGCCATAAATTAAATTCGTGTACCTAGAGCACGTGCTCTAACTTATTGCGGTTATTTTAACTGCAATTCGTTTTTTTATTGTGATTTATTGCAAAAATCCCGGATTTTTTTACCAGTCCACGTCTCCCCTTTCTCTCGTTTTTTTCAGACATCCTGGCCTTCGAGCTGCCGGAGAAAAGTGAGCGCTGGGGTGGGGGGAAAATGAGGGGAAATGAGGGGGAGAAAGTTATGGGAAAATGAGGGGAAATGTGGGGAAAATGGGGGGAAATTATGGGAAATGAGGGAAAATGAGGGGAAATGGGGAAATGATGGGAAAACGATGCAACATGAGGGAAAAATGAGGGGAAATGAGGAGAAAATTATGGGAAAATGAGGGGAAAAGGGAAATGATGGGAAAAATGATGGGAAACGAGTGGAAATTGAGGGGAAATGAGGGGAAATGAGGGGAAAATGAGGGGAAATGAGGGGAAATGAGGGGGAAATGAGAAATATGGGGAAAATTATGGGAAATGATGGGAAATGATGGAAAATGAGGGGAAATGAGGGGAAAATTATGGGAAATGATGGTAAACGAGGGGAAATGAGGGGAAATGAGGGAAATGAGGGGAAACGAGGGGAAAAGGCCCCCGGGGAAGGCGGGACGCACGGAATGCCCTGTGCCGCAGTGACCGTGACGCTGGACCCCAGCACCGCTCACCCGCAGCTGCTCGTGGCGCCCGACGGGAGCAGCGTCAGCTGGGAAAGGGCCCAGGAGCCCGCCCGGGGCCGGAGCCGGAGCTGAGCCCAAAGCCGGAGCCAGCAGCGACCCCGCCGTGCTGGGCCGCGAGGGCGTCACGGGCGGGAGGCGCTGCTGGGACGTGCAGGTGGCGCCGGAGGGGTCCTGGGCGCTGGGGGTGGCCAGGGAGACCCCCGGGAGTGGGGCAGGGACCCCCGAGAATGGAGAAAGGACCCCTGGGAGTGGGGCAGAGACCCTCAGGAATGGGGCAGGGACCCCTGAGAATGGGGCAGGGATGGCAGGGAGTGGGGTGGAGACCTTTGGGAATGGGGAAAGGACCCCAGAGAATGGGGAAAGGACCCCCGAGAATGGGGCAGGGTCCCTCGGGAGTGGGGCAGAGACCTTTGGGAATGGGGCAGAGACCCCCGGGAGGGGGACAGAGACCTTTGGGAATGGGGCAGAGACCCTCAGGAGTGGGGCAGAGACCCCTGAGAATGGGGCAGAGACCTTTGGGAATGGGGCAGAGACCCCCGAGAATGGGGCAGAGACCTTTGGGAATGGGGCAGAGACCCCCGAGAATGGGGCAGGGCTCCCCGGGAGTGGGGCAGAGAGCCCTGTGAGCTCTGAGGGGGAGCTCTGGTCCATGGGGCTCTGCCAGGGC
Organism: Camarhynchus parvulus; assembly: GCF_901933205.1. Lineage (NCBI taxonomy): Eukaryota > Metazoa > Chordata > Aves > Passeriformes > Thraupidae > Camarhynchus > Camarhynchus parvulus. The sequence continues at coordinate 151,673 of NW_022148347.1, forward strand.
CAGTTCTGGGCTCTCACCTCCCTGGAGCGTGTCCCGCTGTCCCTCGCCCGCGCCCCCAGCAGGGTGAGGGTGGCCCTGGACTACGAGAGGGGCCACGTGGCTTTTTTCGACGCTGATAGGAGGAGTTTGATCTTCGCCTTCCCGGCGGCCTCGTTCCAGGGGCAGCGGGTCCGCCCCTGGTTCCTGGTGTGGGGAGAGGGCGCCCGGATCACCCTGTGCCCCTGAGCGCCCCCAAATCCCGGGGGTTCCTCACCGTTCCCGGCTCTCCCAGGGGTTTGTGTCTGCTGGAGCCGCTGAGCAGCGCTCGGCGTCGCTGGCCCGAGTTGTCGCCCCCAAATCTGGCGGCTGAAAACGGAGCCAAACCTGTCCCACCCCGTCCTGCGCCACCCCAGTCCCTTTCCTCTCCTCCCCTCTGGCTTTGGATGAATTAAAAACCCAAAATTTGCATGTTTTAACTTCTCTGTCTGGTGTTTGCTGCCTCTGCGTGTCAAGCTGGAGTTTTGTTCAATTAAACCCCATTTGTTTAATTAAACCCCATTTGTTTAACTAAATCCCATTTGTTTAATTAAACGCCATTTGTTTAATTTGTTTAGTTAATTTAATTTGTTTAATTAAAGCCCATTCCTGGCGTTTGTGCCCCGGAAGAGCCTCAAGCGCAGGGACTGACCCTGTCCCTTCTCCCTGGAAATCATGCGGCGCTGCTGGCAGTCAGGAATGACGCAGAGGGGAAATCAAACTTTTTAAATCATTATTATTTATTATTTTTATTATTAACGGTATAAATCAGGGAGCCCACAGACCTGGTCACCACAGGGACCTTTTTCAGAAAAAAAAGACCAACACCACCCATCGGAGGTTGGGGAAAAGGCCATAAAAACGTGATTTTGGAGCCATTGGTTTGCAGGCGGGATTATCTACAGCCAGTAAGGAGAGACTTAGGAAAATTGGCCCTTCCAGATGGATTTCTCCTGCATTCACACTGTTCCAAATTTTATACCCCACAGAAGTCTCTTCTCAAGAGTATCTTTCCTGTTTAGACCCTCATTTTGCCCTAAACCTAAACTTAACACTAAATGTGACAATAATCCTAACACAAGTCCTAACATAACCCTAATCCTAACACTAACATAACCTTAAACCTAACCCTAACACTACCCCTAACCCTAACCCTAACCCTAACCCTAACCCTAACCCTAACCCTAACCCTAACCCTAGCCCTAACCTTAACCCTACTCTAAACCCAACCCTAAACCTAACCTAACCCTAACACGAACCACAACACTAACGCTAACCTAAACCTAAGCTTAAGCCTATACCTAACCTAACCCTAACCTAAGCCTAACCTAACCCCAAGCCAAAGCCAAATCCTAAACCCAAACTAACCCTGACCTAACCCTAGCACTGACTGTAACCCTAACCTGACCCTAAGCTTAACCCTAACCCCAACCCGAACCCTGAACCTAACCTAACCCTAACCCAACCCTAACCCTAATCCTAACCTAACCCAACCCTAACCCAACCCCAACCCGAACCCTGAACCTAACCTAACCCTAACCCTAACCCAACCCTAACGCTAACCCTAACCCAACCGCAATCCAAACCCTGACCCTAACCCTAACCCAACCCTAACCCTAATCCTAACCTAACCCAACCCTAACCCAACCCCAACCCGAACCCTGAACCTAACCTAACCCTAACCCTAACCCAACCCTAACGCTAACCCTAACCCAACTGCAATCCAAACCCTGAACCTAACCCTAACCCAACCCTAACCCCGACCCTAATTTAACCCTAACCCTAACCCTAACCCTAACCCTAACCCAACCCTAACCCCGACCCTAATTTAACCCCAACCCGAGCCAAGCCCACCCCAGGTTCGGGGAAAATCGCGGGCGCGTTTTCCCTCAGGGCCACAGCCGCAGCTGCGACCTGGCGCCCACCACCCAGAGCCAGGGCCGGAGCCTGTCCCCGCCGAAGGCCGCGCGGGAGAAGGCGAAGAGCAGCCCCCGTCCTCGGCGTCCAGGAAGGCCACGGAGCCGCCGCGGCAGTCCAGGTGCACGCTGACGCGGCGGGGCAGCCACCGCGGCGCCACCGGGGTCGCCTTGCGCGCGGTCAGCGCCCGCAGCTGCCCTCCCCACTTCTCCAGCCCCCAGATGCCGCCCTGGGGGCCCAGGCTGAGCCGCCCCTTCCTGGGCACCGAGTCCCAGGCCACCCCCACGGCCCAGTCGCCGCCGTCGCCCACGTCCACGTGCCAGCAGTGGCGCCCGGACACGAAGCCTTGGTGGCCCAGCACGAAGGGCCAGTGCTCGAAGCGCTCGGGGCAGTCGGGGAGCTGGCGGGCAGAGGATCCGCGCCAAACGCTCTTCCCGTCCTCGGAGAGAACCAGCTCGGGGTGGGCGGTGTCGGGGTCCAGGGTCACGCTGGCTGTGGGGACAGAGCTGGGGTCAGTGTTCAGTGTTTTCTTAATTTGGAATGTTAATTTGTAGTTTTGTAATCTGTGTTTTCCTCCCCCTGTCCAGGGTCACGCTGGCTGTGGGGGACAGAGCTCGGTCAGTGTCAAATTCTGGCCCAACTGGGACAAATTCTGGCCCAACTGGGACAAATTCTGCCCATTTCTTAATTTGGAATGTTAATTTGTAGTTTTGTAGTGTTATTTTGCATGTTCACTGTTTAATTTGTAGTTTTGTAAGGGTTTTCCTCCCCTTGTCCTTAGACCAAACGCTCTTCCTGTCCTCCAACAGCACCGGCTCGGGGTGAGCGGTGTCGGGGTCTGGGATGGGAGAAGGGCGGCTCAGCTGCTCCAGCTCTCCCAAAATGTGACTTAAATCTGTTTTTGCTCTCCCCCTGGGTACCTTGGAGCTTCCTCAGGGTTTCCTTCAGGGCGCTGCTCCTCCAGGACAAGTGACAAACTCGCTCTTCCAGCCCCGGAGCCGCATCCAGGGGCAGCTGGAAAGTCACTTTCCCACACCTGGAATTAAAAATAAAATTAAAATAAAACCGACAAAACCTCCCCCGACACTTCTCGGGAGCCGCCAGCAATGAGGGGCGGTGCTGCTGGAATTTTGGGATTTAATTTCCCCCCTTTCCCTTGGGAATCCAGGAGATCAAAGGCCGAATTTCCCTGTTGGATTCATTTCCTTTTCTAAACCTAAATATTCTTTTTTTCTAAACCTAAATGTTTTCTAAACCTAATTTTTTTCTAATTTTTCTAAACCTAAATTTTTTCTAGTTTTTTTCTAAATTTTTTTATGAGGAAGGAAGGGATTTTGAGGGGGGATTTTGGGCCGGAGCGAGGAGCCAAGACTTTTAAATTATTTTGAGATTTTTGGGACCAAATCCCCTTGGATCAGCACATCCCGAAAGGAGCCGAGTTCCGAGTTGCCTCCTCCATTCCTCCGGGAAAAACTCGTGGAAAAGATTTTCCAGGGAGGCCACAAACCTGCTGATGGAGCTCTTCACATCCTGGGGGAAGAGAGAAACGAGAGGCAGCTCAGCCGGAGATCCCTCAAAATCACAGAAAAGCGAATTATTCGGGAATTCCGGGAACCGCCAGCCCTCCCGCGGGGGTTTAATTCCCTTTTTCCCCAGATTTTCCCTCGGAAGAGGAGAATTCCCTCACCAGCTGCTGGTTCTTCTCTTCCTCGCCCTGCGCTGGGGTTTCCTGGTGCGAAATCTCTGGGATTTTTTTCGCCTGCCTCTTCTCCAGCTCATTTTTCAGATCTTGCAGCTGAGGGAGCGAGAGGAGCTCAGGATTTGGGCGGAATTTGACGGAATTTGGGCAGCGGGGATTGTAAATTGCAGAAATAAGGAAAAACAGGGTGGGAAATACCCCGAGGAACTCAAGGAAAGGAATTTCCCACGGGAGAACACCCCTGGATTCAAACCCCAGCTCAAACCCCTGCAGCTCCCTGCCCAAACTGGGACAGATTCTGCCCAAATCGGGACAGATTCTGCCCAAATCGGGATAAATTCTGCACAAATTGGGACAAATTCTGCCCACATCGGGTCACATTCTGCCCAAATCGGGACAAATTCTGCCCACATTGGGTCAAGTTCTGCCCAAATCGGGAAAAATTCATCCCAAGTCAAGTCAAATTCTGCCCAAATCGGGACAAATTCTGCCCAAATCGGATCAAATTCTGCCCAAATCGGATCAAATTCCGCCCAAATCCGCGCAGTAATATTGTTTTTTCCCTCGCATTCCCGAGGTCCGAGTGTCCCCAGATGTCCCCAGGGTCAGCAGGTGGCACCTACCAGGTCCTCCAGGGCAGCTCTCCTTCCTCGGACTCTTCCTCCGCCGCCTCACGAAGCCGAATCCCGGCTGGATCCGGACCTCGCCCGCTTCGGTCCTTCCCGGCGCTCGCTCCCTGTCCCGGGTGGATCCGTGCCACGCCTCGGGTCTCCCTCCCGTTCTCCCGGCTTTTCCTCATCAGAATTCCACGTTTTCATCCCTCGAGCTGCCCCGCCCCGCTCCTTCCGCGCCCAAATCATCCCCAAAAAACCCCGGAGGAACGGGACCCAGGCGGGCGAGGAGCTCCCGGGGCTCGGCGGGACCAGAGATGGGGCAAATCCGAGGAAAAAGGGAAAAAATCCCCGCGCATCCCGCGCCGCTTCTGCCGGGCCCAGCGTCGCTCCCGGTTCCCCTTCTCGGTTCCGGAATTAATTTCGGGGCCGTTTCGCTGCTGCCGCTTCCTCTTTTGGGTTTCCTCGGAAGAAAATCGCGCGTTTTTGAGGAAACCGGTGTCGGTGAAAGCGCCAAAAATCGGCAGAATTCGTGTCCTGCCCCTGCCCAGGCTGAGGCACCGCCCGACCTGGGGCTGCTCCCACCCCGTCCCTCCCCAGCCTTTTTTGGGGATAAATAAAGTGAAAATTGGATGTGAGCGGATAAATCGGGTTTGCGTGGATCAATAAAGCGAAAATTGGGTGTGAGCGGATAAATCGGGTTTGCGTGGATCAATAAAGCGAAAATTGGGTGTGAGCGGATAAATCGGGTTTGCGTGGATCAATAAAGCGAAAATTGGGTGTGAGCGGCTGGGGAGGAGGAAGCTCAGCGAGGTTTCCTCATCCCGCGTGGATTTTCCTGATTTATCTCCCAGAGACTCAAAAATCCAGAGGAAATCCGGGGCGGGGAGGCGTGCTTTTATTTGAGAAAAATAAAATACAAAAAAAACCCACAAAACGTCCTTTTATTTCAGAAAAATAAAACACAAAAAAACCCCCACAAAACGACCTTTTATTTGAGAAAAATAAAATTACGAACGTCAGGAATGTGGACACCGCCCCCAAACTGGGGGGTGAAGGGCTCAGGACGCTCCCTGGACAAAAAACATTTCGGTGTTGGGATCTCTGCTGGTCCGAGCGACCCCGAGATAAGTCAGAAAATCTCTTTTCTCAGCCAAGAAGGGGTCAGAGCTCTTCATTTCTCATTCTCAAGGTTGTTTATTGTATTTTATCTATAAATTTTTTTCTCCTGTCCAGCCGAGGTCCTCTCAGCAGGACAGTCAGAGGCACTCTGCGGTGTTATCGTTTTATACAAAAAAACGGCAATATTTACATACACACTGTTTAAAACTACAATATTCAAATATACAATATTTACAGCGACTTTCCAATACCTGTGTTAGACAGCGAGTTTCTACTCTAAACCAATCACAGCAGAAGATGCAGGCCAAGAAGAAGAAGGACACACCCAGATTCCACCATCTTGCCCCATTCTAAAAACCCCAAAAATCTATTTTTTTTTCACCCCGTGATAGATTTGCTATAATTCTACTTAAATATTCATGGCTTGTAATTCTTCATATAAAAGGCTGATAATTGTTTTTTTCTAAGGGCCAAATCAAAGGCACGGGGGTCTTGGGCAGGGGCTCGAGTCCTCCAGGGCAGCCAGAGGAATTTTCTGGGTTCTGAAATTTTGGGAAAAGAGGAAACACTTCGGGAAGGATTCATCCCGCCGATGGCACAACAAGGTAAAAGCTTCACACGCCAAACCGGGCTCCTCCAGGAACCCCGGGCCGATCCTTGGAGCCATCCGATGCCACAGATGTGACAATCGCAGACCTCTCGATGGACACCGAGGGGTGGCACCACCCGGGATTCCTCCCCGCATCCCTCGGGAGCAGACCCGCAGCGAGAACCCGAATCCTGCCCAGCCCAGGGGGGACACGACCCGCCCGACCACCGCCCGCTCCGGGCAGCGCTCGCCGCGCGTCACCTCCAGGGCAGCCAGAGGGATTTCCTGGGTTCTGAAACTTCGGGAAAAGAGGAAACACTTCGGGGGGGATTCATCCCGCCAAGGGCACAACAAGGTAAAAGCGTCACACGCCACTGGAACCTCCGGCCGATCTCGGAGCCATCCCGGACCTCCCAACGGACTCAGAGGGCTGGCATCGCTGGGGATTCATCCCGTCAGGAGCAGATCCGCAGCGAGAACCGAATCCCACCCAGTCCAGGGGGGACACGACCCTCCCGGCCACCGCGCGCTCCGGGCGGCTCTCGCCGCGCGTCACCTCGAGCAGCCGCGCCCCCAAGCCCACCTTGAACCAGGGCAGCAGCCGCTCGCCGTTGAAGGCGGCGCGGGTGTACTCCAGGATGGGCGTCGCCGCCCGGCGCTGAAGAACGCCACCGGCGCCCTCGTAGTCCAGCGCGCACGCGAGGCGCGGCGGCGGCTACAGGCGCAGCGCGGCCTGCGACGTGGCGGTGGAAACGCCTGCAGCGCCCCACACCCTGGCGGGGCTCAGGCTCAGGGGCCCCCGGCGCGAGGACTCCCGCACCACGCCCAGCGCCCACACGCCGCCCTGGCCCACCTCCACCTCCCAGAAATGCCGGCCCGAGGTGAAGCCGCCCCGCGCCAGCACGCAGGGCTCGAAGTCGAAGCGCCCGGGGTGGTCGGGGACGCGGCGCGGCTGGAGCTGCCCCCGCGCCTCCTTGGCGTCGGCGGACAGGTGCAGGTGAGGGTGCGCGGTGTGCGGGTCCAGGGTCAGGGAGGCTGCGGGGAAACGGGGCGGCGGGGGGGTCAGCGTTCTGGAAAATGCCATTCTGAGAAAGGGGGGAAATCCCCTGAAAATGCCCCGAAAAATGCCCCAAAAATGCCATTCTGGAAAAGGGGGGAAATCCCCTGAAAATGCCCCGAAAAATGCCCCAAAAATGCCATTCTGGAAAAGGGGGAAAATCCCCTGAAAATGCCCTGAAAAATGCCCCAAAAATGCCATTCTGGAAAAGGGGGGAAATCCCCTGAAAATGCCCCGAAAATGCCCCGAAAATGCCATTCTGAAAAGGGGGGAAATCCCCTGAAAATGCCCCGAAAAATGCCCCAAAATGCCATTCTGAAAAAGGGGGAAATCCCCTGAAAATGCCCTGAAAATGCCCCAAAATGCCAATGCCCCCAAAAATGCCATTCTGAAAAAGGGGGGAAATCCCCTGAAAATGCCCTTGAAAAACCCCCAAAAATGCCATTCTGAAAATGCCCTGAAAAATGCCCCAAAAATGCCATTCTGGAAAAGGGGGGAAATCCCCTGAAAATGCCCTGGAAAAACCCCCAAAAATGCCATTCTGAAAAAGGGGGGAAATCCCCTGAAAATCCCCTCCTGAAAAAGGGGGAAATCCCCTGAAAATGCCCTGAAAAATGCCCCAAAAATGCCATTCTGGAAAAGGGGGAAATCCCCTGAAAATGCCCCGAAAAATGCCCCAAAAATGCCATTCTGGAAAAGGGGGAAATCCCCTGAAAATGCCCCCAAAAATGCCCTTCTGAAAAAGGGGGGAAATCCCCTGAAAATGCCCTGGAAAAACCCCCAAAAATGCCATTCTGAAAAAGGGGGGAAATCCCCTGAAAATGCCCCGAAAAATGCCCCAAAAATGCCATTCTGGAAGAAGTGCGAAAATCCCCCGAAAATGCCCCAAAAATGCCAAAGGAAATAAGCCCCCCAAAAATGCCATTCTGGAAAAGGGGGAAAATCCCCTGAAAATGCCCCCTGAAAATGCCCCGAAAAATGCCCCAAAAATGCCATTCTGAGAAAGGGGGGAAATCCCCTGAAAAACCCCCAAAAATGCCATTCTAGAAAAGGGGGGAAATCCCCTGAAAATGCCCTGGAAAAACCCCCAAAAATGCCATTCTGAAAAAGGGAAAAATTGTCTGGAAAATCCTCTGAAAAAGGGGAAAAAAACCCTGAAAAATCCATTATATTATATTATATTATATTTTATTATATTATATTATATTATATTATATTATATTATATTATATTATATTATATTATATTATATTATATTATATTATATTATATTATATTATATTATATTAGATATAATATTATAAAAATATATTCACTTCTGTTCTATTCTATTATATTAATATATTATCAGAAAATATAATAATATAATAATGATATTGATGATGATAGATTAATAATAATGATAATGATAATAACAATAATAATAATGATAATGATAATGATAATGATAATGATAATAATAATAATAATAATAATAATAATAATAATAATAATAATAATAATAATAATAGTAATAATTTCATGGGACCTCGAAAATCCCACAGGGGCAGTCGGGAGGGTGGGGACGCTCCTGTGCCCGCCCAGCACAGGAAGGACGGGGCAGGTTTGGGATTAAAGTCCCTGGAAAATCCCTCCCCACCCCACCCCGTCCCAAAATGCGGAATTCCCGGGCCGGGGAAGGGAGGAAAATGCTCTTTTTTGGGGATATTTCGGGGCTCGCGCACAGCCAGGGTGTGACCCTCGGTGTCCCCTCCCACAAACCCAAATCCTGAATTTCCTGCCCCAAACTCACCCGGCTCCTGCAGCAGGAACATGAGGCTGTCTGGGGAGAGAGAGAATCCGGGGATTGGGGGTCAAAAATCACCTTCCCAGCAAACTCATCCCAGGATTTAGGGATTTATCCCCGCTCTGTCCTCTCCTGGGCTCTTCTAATCTGTGGGACCCGATTTTCCCACCAGCCGCCCCAAATCTGATTTTTGGGCGAGACCTGGGCTGGTTTTTCCCTCCTCTGCAATTCCCAGCTGGTTTTGGAGCAGGAAAAACCTCAGGGAAAACCTCAGGTGAACAGTTCCTGGATATCTCCCAAAAACCCCTCATTTCTGCCAGGAATCCCACAAAATAACCAAAATTATCCCAGATATCCCACGAAATAACCCCATTTCTGTCAGGTATCCCAAAAATGAACCCCAGGTATCTCACAAAATAACCAAATTTCTGCCAGGAATCCCACAAAATAACCAAATTTATTCCAGGTGTCTCACAAAATAACCCCGTTTTTGACAGGTATCCCCCAAAGCGACCCCGTTTCTCCCAGATTTTGCCCCATTCCTCCTGGGCCTCCCACCCAGTCCCACCTTGGCATCTCCTCAAGGTGCCCCTCACCAGGATGTTCCTCTGGACAAAATCCTCCAGGCTCCTCTCCAGCTCGGGGGAGATCTCGGCCGGGGGGTGGAACCTCATCCTCTCACAGCTGCCAAAAAGGGGCAAAAATTGGGGGAAAATGGGGCAAAAATGGGGAAAAAGCGGGGCAAAAAATGGGGGAAAATGGGGCAAAAAAGGGGGAAAAAAGGAAAAAAAAAGGGGGGCAAAAAAAGGGAAAAAAAAGGGGTGAAACTCCCCAATCCAATGGTTCATTTTATTCTCATTAAATACCCTCCCAGGAGCAATAAACATTAAATAAAATACTAAATAAAAACATTAAATAAAATACTAAATGAAACATTAAATAAAATATTAAGTAAAACATTAAATTAAATATTGAATAAAATATTAAATAAAATACTAAACAAACTATTAAATTAAATACTAAATAAAATACTAAATGAAATATTAAATAAAATATTAAACAAAATATTAAATAAAATATTAAACAAAATATTAAATAAAATACTAAACAAAATATTAAATTAAATACTAAATAAAATACTAAATAAAATATTTTCCCTGCCTTTCCTGGGCAGTTTCCTCCCCCCCAGACCCAAATTCCTGAGCCCAAAGGGTTTGGGGGAATTGGGGGGGGGGGGGTGGGGGGGGGGGTGGGGTGAATTTGAGGGAATTTGGGTGGGAATTTGGGGTGGGAATTTGGGGGAATTTGGGTGGGAATTTGAGGGGAATTTGGGTGGGAATTTGGGGGGGGGGGGGGGGGGGGGGGGGGGGGGGGGGGGGGGGGGGGGGGGGGGGGGGGGGGGGGGGGGGGGGGGGGGGGGGGGGGGGGGGGGGGGGGGGGGGGGGGGGGGGGGGGGGGGGGGGGGGGGGGGGGGGGGGGGGGGGGGGGGGGGGGGGGGGGGGGGGGGGGGGGGGGGGGGGGGGGGGGGGGGGGGGGGGGTGGGGGGAATCTCACCCAGAGGTGGAGAAGGAGCTGCCTCACCTGTCCAGGAGCTGTTGGATGTCCTGAAGGTGGGAGGAGAGAGGAGATGGTTAGAGAGGAGGAACAACGAGTTGAGGTCCTTCAAATCCCGAGATCAAAGAACTCCAGCCTGGTTTGGGTTGGAGGGGTTTTGGGGAATTTTTTTTTAATTTTTTGTGGGTTTTTGGAGATTTTTTTGTGATTTTTCAGTGATTTGGGGGGAGGTTGGTGGGATTTTGGAGGCTTTTTGGGGTGTTTTGGGGGATTTTTGGGGGGGAATTCTTGTGGATTTTGGGGGGATTTTTTGGGGTAGATTTTGGGGATTTTGGGGGGATTTTGGGGGATTTATTTGGGGGATTTTAGGGGATATATTTGGGTAGATTTGGGGGGTTTGAGGGGGATTTTGTGGATTTTTTGTGGGGGAATTCTTGTGGATATTTTTGGTAGATTTTGGGAGGTTTTTCTGGGGAATTCTTGTGGATTTTTGGATGGATTCTTTGGGGTAGATTTTGGGTGGATTTACTTGGGGTAGATTTTGGGGGATTTATTTGGGTAGATTTGGGGTTTTTTTGGGGGGGATTTTGGGGGTTTTCGGGGGGGATTTGGGGGGATTTTGGCGGGTTTTGGGGGATCCATCCTAATGCACTTCCCACAGGTGTCCCAGCTCTGTCCCACCCGGGCTGTGTCAGTGACACCAGGGGGGAGCCCCTGAGGGGACGATTTTGCTGCTGAATCTTGAATTTCATTTATTTCCCCCCTTTTTCCCCTCCCGGGGGCTCCCACCTGCAGGAATCGGCTCGGGGGCTGCTGGAATTTCCCCTCCATCTCCCAGATGAGCGTGTCCAGCTGCGACAACTCCTCCGAGACCTTTCCCACCGCCTGGGCCCGCGCCCGGCCCGCGGCCGCCTCCAGGTCCCCGAGCTGCGCCAGCAGGAGGCGCTGCTGCTCCTCCAGGGAGCGCCGCAGCTCCTGGAACTCCCGCGCCAGGCGCTGCCCCTCGCCCCGCGCCCTGTCCTGGGGGAAAAAACGCGGATTTTGGGGTTGGCTTTTTATGGTATTGAAATGAATGTTGTGGTGATGTTCATCACGTCGGGGTCACCGCTGCTGCTCCTCCAGGGAGCGCCGCAATTTGCGGAACTCCCGCGCCAGGCGCTGCCCCGAGCCCCGCGTCCTGTCCGGGGTGAAAAACGCAGATTTTGGGATTGGCTTTTCGGGTATTAAAATGAATGTTGTGGTGATGTTCCTTTTGGGAAGTCTGAGCCTCTCAGGTACCTCAGAAATGGGGAAAAAGAGAGGGAAATTGGGATAAAAAGGAGGCAATGTCCTCCAAAAATCTGAGAGCCCCCAGGGGAATGCCCCATGGCCTCTCCCTTAATTTGAATAAAGCAAAAAAAGACTCTTCTGTCTCCTTTTTGGGCACAAACCTCGGGTGTTTGTGGGTTAATTTTCCTGTCTCCTTTTTGGGCACAAACCTCTGGTGTTTGTGGGTTAATTTTCCTGTCTCCTTTTTGGGCACAAACCTCGGGTGTTTGTGGATTTTCCTGACCACTCCCTCCCCTCCCTCCCCTCGTTATCTCCCCGGCGCAGCCCCAGCTGAACCCAACTGATAAACCCAACGCTCCGTGAGCCAAATTCGGGAGGTTTGGCCTCAAAACAGCGCTGGGCCAGAGGGAGGGACCCCAACCCCAGATCCAACCCGGCCCCCGAGCTGCTCCCACCAGGTGCAGGCTCCTCCAGGCGCCGGATTTTCGGCTTTCCAGGAATTTTTCTCTCTCCTCCTTCAGCGCCTGGAGGCAGCTCTGGATCTGCTCCTGCAGGGAAGCAAAAAGTGAACTCCGAGGGGCTGAAAAAATTCTGTTTTCCCACCAAAATTTCCTCTATCCCTCGTCTGAGATGGGAGAACCTGATATAATAACAATAATAATAATAATAATAATAATAATAATAATAATAATAATAATAATAATAATTTTTTTTTTTCCCAAGAAGGAGCGAGGAGCTGAGCCGGAGCCAGCCTCCCGTCCAGGGAGGGCTGGGAGCCCCAGATAAGAGAGATTTCCCCACCCCTGGCTGTCCCCATCCCCAGAGTGGCACAGTCAGGGATGTCCCTGTCCCCTGGCTGTCCCCATTGCCCGGCTGTCCCCATCCCAGTGTCCCCATCCCATCCCGAGTGTCCCCCGAGTGTCCCCGGGCTCTCACCCGGTACTCCTGGTGTCCCCATCCTGAGTGTCCCCTGGCTGTCCCCATTGTCCAGCTGTCCCCATCCCAGTGTCCCCATCCCAGTGTCCCCATCCCAGTGTCCCCATCCCATCCCGAGTGTCCCCCGAGTGTCCCCGGGCTCTCACCCGGTACTCCTGGTGTCCCCATCCCAGCGTCCCCATCCCAGTGTCCCCATCCCAGTGTCCCCCGACTCTCACCCGGTACTCCTGGTGTCCCCATCCCAGTGTCCCCATCCCAGTGTCCCCATCCCAGTGTCCCCATCCCGGTGTCCCCATCCCGAGTGTCCCCATCCCAGTGTCCCCGGGCTCTCACCCGGTACTCCTGGTGTCCCCATCCCGAGTGTCCCCATCCCGGTGTCCCCATCCCAGTGTCCCCATCCCAGTGTCCCCATCCCGAGTGTCCCCATCCCGGTGTCCCCATCCCAGTGTCCCCATCCCAGTGTCCCCATCCCGAGTGTCCCCGGGCTCTCACCCGGTACTCCCGCGCCGCCTCCTCGGCCGGCACCACCCGGTGCTGCTCCCGCTGTCCCGGCCCCGGGTGTCCCCGCGCGCACTCGGGGCACAGCAGCGCCCGCTCCTCGCGGCAGAAGAGCCGCAGCGGCTCCCGGTGCCGCCCGCACACGGAGCCCGGTCCCGGCGGCCCCGGCGGCGCCGCCCGCAGCAGCCCCGGGAGCAGCTCCCGGGCGATGCCCGCGATGTGCCCGAGCTCCCGGCTGGGTCGGAGGCTGCTCCCGCCCGGGGCCGCGTCCCGGCACTGCGGGCAGCACAGCGGCCCCGCCGCCGCCGCCGCCGCCGCGCCGGGGCTCGGCCCGCAGCGCTCCACGCAGCCCCGGCAGAAGTTGTGGCCGCAGCGCAGCGAGACGGGGTCGCGGAACAGCTCCAGGCACACCGGGCACGAGGCGGCGGCGCGGAGCTGCTCGGCGGCGCTGGGAACCGCCATGCCTGCAGGAGGAGGAGGAGGAGGAGGGTGTGCTTCCTCCCTCTGGGATCCTGGATTTGGCGGAGGAGGAGGAGGAGGAGGAGGAGGAGGGTGTGCTTCCTCCCTCTGGGATCCTGGATTTGGCGGAGGAGGAGGAGGAGGAGGAGGAGGAGGAGGGTGTGCTTCCTCCCTCTGGGATCCTGGATTTTGGGGAGGAAGAACAGGAGGGTGTGAGGGATGCTGCATATCGGGGGTGAAGAAGAGGAGGATGCACTGGGAGCTGGATATTTGGGATGAGGAGGAGGGTGTACTTCCTCCCTCGGGGGTGCTGGGACCTGGGGATGAGGAGGAGGAGGAGGGAGTGCTTCCTCCCTCGGGGATCCTGGGGATGAAGAACAGGAGGGTGTGAGGGATGATGGATTTTTGGGGATGATGAAGGAAAGTTTGGCTGGAGAAGGCAGGGAGGGAAGCAGAGCTGAGATTCGAAATTACACCCAGAAAAGTGATGGAAAGAAGGGCTGAGATGAGCCGAAAGTGCCGGAGCGAGGGGCAAAAATAAGGGGAAAAAGGGGGAAAAAGAGAGGGAAGAAGTGACGGCAAGGAAAAGAGAAGTGTTTCTGCCCGGTTTCGAACCGGGGACCTTTCGCGTGTGAGGCGAACGTGATAACCACTACACTACAGAAACGCTGAGCCTCGGCCGCCGCGCCGGCACGGAAAACCGCGGCGAAAAAAGGGGATTTTGGTCAAAAAGGGAAAAACTACCTGAGAGAGACCGGGACAGGGACCAGGATAGCGAAAACTGCGGCGAAAATGGGAGATTTTGGGCAAAAAGGGAAAAATACCTGAGCGAGGGTCCAGAGCGGGACTGGGATCGGGAAAACCGCGGAGAAAAAGGGAGATTTTGGGTAAAAAGGGAAAAAAATACCTGAGAGAGACCGGGACCGGGACAGGAACCGGGACCGGAACCGGGACCGGGACAACCGCGGAGAAAAAGGGAGATTTCTGGTAAAAAATACCTGAGAGAGAGTCCAGAGCGGGACAGGAACCGGGACCGGGACAAGAACCTGGACCAGAACCGGAACCAGAACCGGGACCGGGGGGCTCGGAGCGCCCGGGCCGCGCTGGGGGCGGGGAAACCCGCCAATGCCCCGCCCCCGACTCCGCCCTCAACCCCGCCCCGCCGCTCCAGTCCTCCAAGACCAACGAGTCGCGTGGGTAGACAAACACAAGCGGAAGCGGCACGGCCTAAAATTCCGGCGTTGCTCGGCAACCGGAGCCACTTCCTGTCCCATTAGGCGGGAAGGGGTGGTGTCTCAACCGGAAGGCGGAAGTTCCGCGGCCTTTCCCGTCTGTGGCGGAGCCGCCGCCGGGCGAGCGCGGCCCGGGAGGAACCGGAGGGAACCGGGAAGAACCGGGAGGAACCGAGCAGGACCCAGCGAGCACCGAGCGGGCACCGAGCGGCTCCTCCAGCACCGTGAGAGCGCGGGGGCACCGCGGCGGCGAGGCCCGGTGAGGAGGCCCGGTGAGGCCTAGCGGGGCCCGGTGAGGCCTAGCGGGGCCCGGTGAGGCCTAGCGGGGTCCGGTGAGGCCTAGCGGGGCCTGGCCCGGGCCGGGGGGGCTGAATCGGGAGGAAGAGGAGGAAGAAGAGGAGGAAGAAGAGGAGGAGAGGGAGGAAGGCGCCCCCCGGGCATGGCGGCGCCGCTGGCGCTGGGCGGCCCCGGTTCCCTGCGGCCGGACCCGGTGGAGACGCTGCAGGAGGAGGCGATCTGCGCCATCTGCCTCGATTACTTCGCCGACCCGGTGTCCATCGGCTGCGGGCACAACTTCTGCCGCGGCTGCATCTCCCGACTGTGGGCCCGCGGGGGCGGCGGAGCCGAGCCCGGCCCGGAGCGCCCCGAGCGCGAGGAGGAGGAAGAGGAGGAGGAGGAGGAAGAGGAGGAGGAAGAGCTGGAGGAAGACGAGCTGGACGTAGAGCAGGAGGAGGAGGAGGAGGAGGAGGACGGCGTGGAGGAGGAGGAAGACGATGATATGTGGGAGGAGGAGGAGGAGGAGGACGAGGAGGAGGAAGGCGAGCTGTGGGGAGACCCGGCTGAGGATGAGGAGGAGGATGAGGAGGAAGAAGGCGGCGCGGCCTGGGCCGAGGGCGCGGAGGGGAGCGGGCTGTACTTGGGCTACGACGAGGACGTGATGGAGGAGGACGTGGAGGAGGAGGAGGAGGAGGCGGAGGACGAGGAGGATGACGAGGAGGAGGATGAGGACGATGGCGAGGAAGGCCCCGCCGCCTTCACCTGCCCGCAGTGCCGCAAATCCTTCTCGCAGCGCAGCTTCCGGCCCAACCTGCAGCTGGCCAACATGGTGCACATCATCCGGCAGCTGCAGCCGGGCCCCGCGGCCGGCCCCGCGCCCGGCGGGCCCCCCGAGCTCTGCCCCGCGCACCGCGAGCCCCTCAAGCTCTTCTGCGAGCAGGACCTGGCGCCCATCTGCGTGGTGTGCCGCGAGGCGCGCGGGCACCGGCAGCACAGCGTGCTGCCGCTCGACGAGGCGCTGCAGGAGTGCAAGGTGCGGGGATTTAATGGGGTTTTATAGGGTTTGTTTGGGGTTTGTTTGGGGTTTAATGAGGTTTGTTTGGGGTTTGGGTGGTGTGCAGGGAGGCACGGTGCACAAACAGCGCAGCACAGCGTGCTGCCGCTCGACGAGGCGCTGCAGGAGTGCAAGGTACCGGGGATTTAATGGGGTTTAATGGGGTTTAATGGGGTGTTTGGGGTTTAATGGGGTTTGTTTGGGGTTTAATGGGGTTTGTTTGGGGTTTGGGTGGTGTGCAGGGAGGCACGGTGCACAAACAGCGCAGCGCTGCCGCTCGACGAGGCGCTGCAGGATGCAAGGTGTGGGAAAGAGAAATTTGGGGCAATTGTAGGTTTTTTGGGGTTTTTTGGGGGGCTCGGTTTGGGGGTTCCAGGCGCGGTGCCGCTCGACGAGGCGCTGCACGAGTGCGAGGTGAAAGGGGAATTTTAGGTTTTTGGGGGAGTTTAGAGGGATTTTAGGGGTTTGGGGGTTGTGGTTTTTTTTGTGGTTTGGGGTGGTTTTGGGGCTGTTTTGGGGAGGTTTTGGGGCTGTTTTGGGGAGGTTTTGGGGGTGGTTTTGGGGAGGTTTTTGGGGGTGGTTTTGGGGAGGTTTTTGGGGGTGTTTTTGGGGGGAGTTTGGGGGATTTTGTTTGGGGGTTTTAGGCAAGGTGCTGCGGGACGGCAGGGTCAGGGGGATTTGGGGGGATTTGGGGGGATTTGGGGTTTTTCTGGGGAGCGGAATGCCCGGATCTGAGCCCTCCCCTCCCTCAGAGCAAGCTGCAGAGCCACCTGGAGCCGCTGCGGAGGCAGCTGGAGGCCGTGCTGAGGCAGAAATGCAGCGAGGAGGAGAAAATCTCCCTGCTCAGGGTGAGCTCCGCGCGGCTCCACCGCGTCCCAGCCCCAAAGCAGCGTGCGGGGCGCTCAGATCCCATTTCTGACCCCTTTTATCCCTTTCCAGCCAGTGCCAGGGCATTAAAATCCCATTTCTGCCCCGTTTTATCCTTTTATCCCTTTCCAGCCCCAAAGCAGCGTGCGGGGCGCTCAGATCCCATTTCTGCCCCGTTTTATCCCTTTCCAGCCAGTGCCAGGGCATTAAAATCCCCTTTTCTGCTCCTTTTTATCCCTTTCCAGCCCAAAACACAGTGCGGGGCGCTCAGATCCCATTTCTGCCCCGTTTTATCCTTTTATCCCTTTCCAGCCCCAAAAACAGTCCCAGCGCACTCAAATCCCCTTTTCTGCCCCATTTTATCCCTTCCCAACCAGTGCCAGGGCATTAAAATCCCCTTTTCTGCTCCTTTTTATACCTTTCCAGCCCAAAACACAATCCCAGGGCACTCAAATCCCATTTCTGCCTCTTTTTATCCCTTTCCAGCCCCAAAAAAACAGTCCCAGAGCACTCAAATCCCATTTTCTGCCCCATTTTATCCCTTCCCAACCCAAAACACAATCCCAGAGCACTCAGATCCCATTTCTGCCCCTTTTTATCCCTTCCCAACCCAAAACACAATCCCAGAGCACTCAGATCCCATTTCTGCCCCATTTTATCCCTTTCCCAACTTGATTAATGGCGCTGGGATTATGGGCGTGGAGTTGGTTAAAAATGTGCAGCATCAAAAATTCAGAGTTTGGGGTTTTTAGAATATTTTTAGGAATAATTTATTTTAGATTTTTTAATAATTTTTTTAAAATTTTTAAATATTTTTTTTAGAAATAAATTTAGGATATAGAAATAAATCTGAGGCGTGGTGGAGGGTTTAGGATGGAGCCAGATTGTTCTTTTTTACCTTTTTCTTCCTTTTTCTCCATGGGTTTGGGGGATATTTTATAATTGGACAGAAAAGTCCACACTGCTGACTTTGAGTGATCCATTTTTGGGTTAAAAAGGGAAATTAATTTAGGTGTCGTTTCTTAATTGGATAGTTTGGCCTTAAAATCCCTTGTACCGAGAGATAATTGGCTATTTTGTGCTTTTTAATGAAAAATCTGCAGAATTTGTGATAGTGAGGCTGTTTGGCTGATAAACAATTATAAACACCCGAGTCAGAATTATTAATTCCTGTCTGAATTATTAATTCCTGTCTGAATTATTAATTACTGTCTGAATTATTAATTCCTGTCTGAATTACTAATTCCTGTCTGAAGTGTCCAGCCCAGAGTGTTTTCTCTGGGGTTGAGGAGGGGAGAATTGGGGTTAAAAGGCAGGAAATTGGGGCTCGAAGGAGTGGAAATTTGCTGGAAATCGTCGCTCCAACGCAGAAATTTGGTGTGAAAAGGCTGGAAATTGTTACTGAAGGAGCAGAAATTTGGTGGGAAAGAGATGGAAATTGTTACTGAAGGAGCAGAAATTTGGTGTGAAAAGGCTGGAAATCAGCGCTCCAACCGTGGAAATCATTGCTCCAACACAAATTTGGTGTGAAAGAGATGGAAATTGTTATTGAAGGAGCAGAAATTTGCTGGAAATTGTTATTGAAGGAGCGGAAATTTGGTGTGAAAAGGCTGGAAATTGTTACTGAAGGAGCAGAAATTTGGTGTAAAAGAGATGGAAATTGTTATTGAAGGAGCAGAAATTTGCTGGAAATCGTTGCTCCGACACAAATTTGGTGTGAAAAGGCTGGAAATTGTTATTGAAGGAGCGGAATTTTGGTGTGAAAAGGCTGGAAATCAGCGCTCCAAGGCGGAATTTTGGTGTGAAAAGGCTGGAAATCAGCACTCCAAGCCTGGAAATCGTTGCTCCAAGGCAGAAATTTGGTGTGAAAAGGCTGGAAATTGTTACTGAAGGAGCGGAATTTTGGTGGTAAAAGGCTGGAAATCGTTGCTCCAACACAAATTTGGTGTGAAAGAGATGGAAATTGTTATTGAAGGAGTGGAAATTTGGTTATTGAAGGAGCGGAATTTTGGTGGTAAAAGGCTGGAAATCAGCGCTCCAACACAAATTTGGTGTGAAAAGGCTGGAAATCAGCACTCCAACACAAATTTGGTGTGAAAAGGCTGGAAATCAGCGCCCCAACCCAAACCTCCCCACTGAGCGCCGCCTCGCTGCCCGCAGGAGCAGATGCAGGCCGAGGTGCAGGAGCTCGAGGCCGATTTCGAGGAGCTGCAGCGCTTCCTGGCCGGGGAGCAGCTGCTGCTGCTGCGGCAGCTGCAGGAGCGGCACCAGGCGCTGCAGGCGCGGCAGCAGCGCAACCTGAGCGCCCTGCAGGAGCGCGCGGCCGCGCTGCAGCGCCTCATCGGCGAGGCCGAGGCTGCGGGCAGGCAGGACGGGCTGCAGCTGCTCAAGGTGGGGGGAACTGGGAGAACTGGGGGAACTGGGGGAACTGGGGATACTGGGGGAACTGGGGATACTGGGATAAACTGGGGGAACTGGGGAGACTGGGGGAACTGGGGATACTGGGGATACTGGGGAGACTGGGATAAACTGGGGAGACTGGGGGAACTGGGGGAACTGGGATAAATTGGGGATACTGGGATAAACTGGGGGAACTGGGGAGACTGGGGGAACTGGGATTGGGGTCTGGGGAAACTGGGGGAACTGGGGATACTGGGGAGACTGGGATAAACTGGGGAGACTGGGATAAACTGGGGGAACTGGGGAGACTGGGGGAACTGGGGGAACTGGGATAAACTGGGATAAACTGGGGGAACTGGGGATACTGGGGGAACTGGGGATAGTGGGGATACTGGGGGAACTGGGAGAATTGGGATAAACTGGGGGAACTGGGATAAACTGGGGGAACTGGGGGAACTGGGGATACTGGGATAAACTGGGGGAACTGGGAGAATTGGGATAAACTGGGGGAACTGGGGAGACTGGGGGAACTGGGGATAGTGGGGAGACTGGGATAAACTGGGGGAACTGGGATTGGGGTCTGGGGGAACTGGGGATACTGGGGGAACTGGGGATACTGGGGGAACTGGGGATACTGGGATAAACTGGGGGAACTGGGGAGACTGGGGGAACTGGGGATAGTGGGGATACTGGGGGAACTGGGATAAACTGGGGATAGTGGGGATACTGGGGGAACTGGGAGAACTGGGGATACTGGGGGAACTGGGATTGGGGTCTGGGGAAACTGGGGAAACTGGGGGAACTGGGGATACTGGGGAGACTGGGATAAACTGGGGGAACTGAGAGAACTGGGGATACTGGGATAAACTGGGGGAACTGGGGATACTGGGATACTGGGATAAACTGGGGAGACTGGGATAAACTGGGGGAACTGGGATTTGGGTCTGGGGGAACTGGGATAAACTGGGGGAACTGGGGAGACTGGGGAGACTGGAATAAACTGGGGAGACTGGGATAAACTGGGATAAACTGGGGGAACTGGGGATACTGGGGGAACTGGGGCTACTGGGATAAACTGGGGATAGTGGGGATACTGGGGGAACTGGGGATACTGGGATAAACTGGGGGAACTGGGAGAATTGGGATAAACTGGGGGAACTGGGGAGACTGGGGATACTGGGGAGACTGGGATAAACTGGGGGAACTGGGATAAACTGGGGGAACTGGGATAAACTGGGGTTACTGGGGGAACTGGGATAAACTGGGGGAACTGGGATAAACTGGGACTGGGGGAACTGGGATAAACTGGGGGAACTGGGGAAACTGGGATAAACTGGGGGAACTGGGATTGGGAACTGGGGAGACTGGGATTGGGGTCTGGGGGAACTGGGACTATGGGGTCTGGGAGACTGGGGGAACTGGGATTGAGGGGTGGGAAACTGGGACTGGGGTCTGGGGTGGGCTCCAGCAGCTCCAGGGCTCTGGGGCTCCTTCCAGCCCTTTTTGGGGGAAAAAAGGAGAATTGGAATTGAGGGTTTTTATTTTTATTCCGTGCCTTGGACTCTTCGAGGTCTCCACAGGTGAATTCCCTGACTGGAGTCCCACAGGACCATTAAAATTAAATTTAATTAATCATTAAAATTTTCACTTTTTTCTTTTCCCCTCTCTGTTTGTCACCTGCCAGGACATCAAAGGCACCTTCATCAGGTGAGTCCCCATGCCCAGGAGGGGTTTTGGGGCTGGTTTGGGATATTTGGGGCAGCAGGAAGGATTTTGGGGCTGGTTTGGGATTTTTGGGGCAGCAGAAAGGCCCAGAGGACACCTTGGAGCAGCTGAACCCCAATTTCTGCCGTTTTTTCCCCATTTTTCAGGTGTGAGAACATGAAATTCCAGGAGCCCGAGATGATCCCGGTGGACGTGGGGAGGAAGTTCAGGAATTGTTTCCTGCAGGACGTGGTGATGAGGAAGATGGAAAAGGTCTTCAACAAAGTGCCCCAAGGTGAGGGGAAAGAAGGGGAAATTTTGGGGTTAAAAGAGTGAAAACTGGGGGTTTAAAGGGGTTGGAGTTGAGGGCTGGAGAGGGGAAGACTTGAAGTTGAAGGAGTGAAAATTTGGGGTTAAAGGGGTGAAAATTGGGGGGTTTAAAGAGTTGGAATTGAGGGTTGCAGAGGGGAGAATTTGTCATTTAAAGGAGTGGAAATTTGGGGTTAAAGGGGTGAGAATTGGGGTGAAAAGGCTGGAAATCGGGATTGGAGATTGGGGATTGAAGGGATTGGAAATTGGGGTGAAAAGGGTGGGAATTAGGAATTGGAAATTGGGGGTTAAAGGGAGGAAAATTTGGAAGTTGAAGGGGTGGAAATTTGGTGAAAAGTCAGGAAATTGGAGGCTGAAAGAGTGGAAATTCAGTGTTCAAGGGCTGGAAATCTTTCTGCAAACCCCCAACCCCCCCAACCCCCTGCCCACCCCCGCAGCCGACGTCACCCTGGACCCCTCGACCGCGCACCCGCGGCTCAGCCTGTCCCTGGACCGGCGCAGCGTCCGTCTGTCCGAGCGGGCGCGGAGCCCGGGACGGCGCCCGGCAGCCGCGCCCGGACGGCGGCACCGGCAGCGGTGACCTGTGCGTGCTGGGCTCGCCCGGCTTCACCGGCGGCCGCCACTACTGGGAGGTGGAGGTGGGCGGGCGCCGGGGCTGGGCCGTGGGCGCCGCAGCGAGCGCCCGGGGCCGGCCCCAGAGCGCCCAGAGCGGCCCCGCGGCGCCGCTCAAGCGCGAGATCTGGGCCCTGGGCACCTCGGGCAAGAAGTACCAGGCGCTGACGGCCACGGAGCAGACGGCGCTGGTGCCCGCGGAGCAGCCGAGGAGATTCGGGGTCTACCTGGACTACGAGCGCGGCCAGCTGTGCTTCTACAACGCCGAGAGCATGAGCCACATCCACACCTTCCACATCTGCTGCTGCCGCCAGCGCGTCTTCCCCTTCTTCCGCGTGCTGGCCCGCGGCACCCGCATCAAGATCTGCACCTGATGGGGGCTCAGGAAGGGGGGACGGACTCGGGGCGGCGCAGGTGTTTGGGTCCTGAGGTTCTTGAGGTTCATCTTCTTGCTTCTCTCCATGCTCCCCCCTCCTTCCGCGTGCTGGCCCGCGGCGCCCGCACCGAGATCTGCGCCTGATCGGGGAGATGGACTCGAAATTTCCTGTCAAAGGCCTGAAAATCCTTCCTCCAAAAGGGGTGATGGACTCGGGGCGGCGCGGGTGTTTGGGTCATGAGGTTCTTGAGGTTCTTCGTTTTCCTTCTCTTCTTCATCCTCCTCGTCCTCCTCCCGCCACGGAGCTGGGTCAGCTCAGGGTGGGGAAGTTCCATGGAATTGGGTTTTGGGTTAAAATGGGGAGGATCCGCCACTTTAGAACCGAGTTTGGGTTGAAATGGGGCAGGATCCAGTTTGGAACCGGTTTTGGGTTAAAATGGGGCAGGATCCAGTTTGGAACCGGTTTTGGGTTAAAATGGGGCAGGATCCAGTTTGGAACCGGTTTTGGGTTAAAATGGGGCAGGATCTGCGCCTTTCAAACTGGTTTTGGGATTAATGGGGCAGGATCCGCCCCTTCGGAGCCGGTTTTGGGTTAAAATGGGGCAAGATCTGCCCCTTTGGAACTGGTTTTGTGTTTGCCCCTTTGGAACTGGTTTTGAGTTAAAATGGGGCAAGATCCTCCTCTTTGGAACTGGTTTGGGTGAAAATTGGACAGGATCCGCTCTTTCGGAGCCATTTTTGGGTTAAAATCGAGCAGAATCCGCCCCTGCCCCTCTGGAGCCGTTTTGGGTTAAAATGGGGCAGAATCCGCCCCTTTGGAGCCGTTTTTGGGTTAAATTCGTGCAGAATCTGCCCGTGCTCCTCTGGAACTGTTTTGGGTTAAAATCGAGCAGAATCCGCCCCTTTGGAGCCGGTTTTGGGTTAAAATCGAGCAGAATCCTCCCTTTCAGAGGCGACTGGTTCCAGTTCTGGTCCCGGTTCAGTTCCTGGTGCTGGGAGCTGCTCCCCCCTCCCCCAGTTCAATTTTGGGCCCTCTCCGGGAATTTTCCACATTTGGGACCAAATCCTGTCAGATTGGAGCCTCCCTCCTTTCCCAAAATCCGCATTTTTCGGTGCCTGGATTTTTTGGGATTCAGCCCCAGCCCCGTTCCCGTTCTCCCCCTGCTGTTTTGCTCCTCCCTTTCCCTTTCTTTGCCATTTTTTGGGGGAAAATCCCAGATTTTTGGATTTTCCTCTCCCCTCTGGCACTTTACGGGGTTCCCACCCCGCAGCTCTGGAGCTCCCCGGGTTGGGAATAATTTATTTTAATTTTTATTTTTATTTTTTTCTCCCGTTTTTTAAAATTTCCAGCCGGATCCTTTCCCACCCAGGAGCTCCCCCTCCCCTCACGTTTTTCCCTGAATTTTGGTGGATTTGGGAAATTTCCTTGTTGGCGTTACAGAGCTCGTTCGGGATATTTTTGGCTAAAAAAATGAGAATTAAATGGAGATTTTAGTTTTATGACTTGTCAATAATAAAGAATAAAGAAGTTGTACCAAAGGCAGTTATTTACTTTTAAAAATTAATATCTAGCAATTATTTACTTTTATAAATTAATATTTAGCAGTTATTTACTATTAAAAATTAATATTTAGCAATTATTTACTTTTTAAAATTAATATCTAGCAGTTGTGTACTTTTTAAAATTAATATTTAGCAATTATTTACTTTAAAAATTAATATCCAGCAGTTATTTACTATTAGAAATTAGTTTAATATCTAGCAATTATTTACTTTAATTTGGGGTTTTTTAATTAATTTAGGTTCCTCATGTCTTACACAGACCAATTTTGGGGCTTTTTTTATTAATTTGGGTTTTTTGTTTTTTAATTAATTTCCCGAGGAACAGTCCCAAATCCCACCCCAGTGACGTCAGCAGCTTTTCCCCCTTCCCGAGATTTTTTTCCCCAAAATCCCAGCAGGGACACGCAGCGACTCCAGCTCCAAAAATCGCCGTTTATTGACATTTCTGGGGTGAAAAACGGCCGGATTGGGGCTCAGCGCGTGCCGATGGTCACCTGCCACACCCGCACCAGGTTGTCGGTGTAGCCGGCGAAGAGAGTCTGGGGACAAGGACAGAGGTCATTTAAGGGTCATCCAGGGGTCACCCAGGGGTCACCCGGGGTCACTTGGGTCACCCTGACCTCAGCCCCAGGTCCCCAGGTGAGGGTGCCCAGGTGAGTGCCCCCTGCCCAGGTGAGGGTGCCCAGGTAAATGCCCCCCTGCCCAGGTGAGTGCCCCCTGCCCAGGTGAATGCCCCCCTGCCCAGGTGAGTGCCCCCTGCCCAGGTGAGGGTGCCCAGGTGAGTGCCCCCTGCCCAGGTGTCTCACCTGCCCGTCGGCAGACCAGGCCAGCGAGGTGCACTGGGGCGGCTCCGCTTTGCTGCTGGTGCTGATCACCTCCTGCTTCAGCTCGTCCACGATGATCTTCCCCTCCAGGTCCTGCGGGGCCACGCAGGTGAGAACGGGCTGGATCCCACCTGGGTCCACCTGGATCCTGCCCTGATCCCACCTGGATCCCACCTGGATCCACCTGGATCCTACCCTGATCCTACCTGGATCCTGCCCTGATCCCACCTGGACCGCCCTGATCCACCTGGATCCTGCCCTGATCCCACCTGGATCCTGCCCTGATCCCACCTGGATCCACCTGGATCCTGCCCTGATCCCACCTGGATCCTGCCCTGATCCCACCTGGATCCTGCCCTGATCCTACCTGGATCCACCTGGATCCCCCAGCCCAGGTGGCTCAGAAACAGCCTCTGGGTTTCCCCACGGAGCGGTCGGAGGCATTTCAGTGTTTCATCACAGCACACAGAGCGATCCCAATCCCATAAATGCCACAAATCCCACAAATGCCATTTTTACCCATTTCCCCCCATTTTTGCCCATTTTCCCCATTTTTCCCTGTTTTTACCCATATTTTGATGCTGGGCCCCGTGGCCGCGCACAGCCAGTACCATTACCCCATTACCCCAATCCCATAAATGCCATTTTTGCCCATTTTTGCCCGTTTTTACCCATATTTTGATGCTGGGCCCCGTGGCCGCGCACAGCCAGTAGCGGTTGGGGCTGAAGCACAGCGCGTTGATCACGTCGCCGCCGTCCAGCGTGTACAGGTGCTTGCCCTCGTTCAGGTCCCACAGCATGGCCTGCCCGTCCTGGGGGGGGCACGGGGGGCACCACAGACACCTCCACGTGTGCCCCAGGTGTGGCCCAGGTGTGTCCCTGACTGTCCCCAGGTGTCCCCAGGTGTGTCCCCATGTCCCAGGTGTGTCCCAGGTGTGTCCCCAGGTGTGTCCCTGACTGTCCCCAGGTGTCCCCAGGTAACCCTAACTGTCCCAGGTGTGTCCCAGGTGTGTCCCCAGGTGTGTCCCCAGGTAACCCTAACTGTCCCAAGTGTGTCCCCAGGTGTGTCCCCATGTCCCAGGTGTGTCCCCAGGTGTGTCCCTGACTATCCCCAGGTGTCCCCAGGTAACCCTAACTGTCCCAGGTGTGTCCCCAGGTGTGTCACCTGTCCCCAGGTGTGTCCCAGGTGTGTCCCCAGGTGTGTCCCAGCCCTACCTTGCCCCCGGAGGCGCACAGGGACCCGTCAGGTGACACGATGACCGTGTTCAGGTGTGTCCCCAGGCGTGTCCCCATGTCCCAGGTGTGTCCCCAGGTGTCCCCAGGTGTGTCCCCAGGTGTGTCCCTGACTGTCCCCAGGTATGTCCCAGGTGTGTCCCCATGTCCCAGGTGTGTCCCAGGTGTGTCCCCAGGTGTGTCCCAGCCCTACCTTGCCCCCGGAGGCGCACAGGGACCCGTCAGGTGACACGGTGACCGTGTTCAGGTACCCCGTGTGCCCGATGTGGTTCGTCTTCAGCTTGCAGTTGGCCAGGTTCCACACCTGGGGGGACAGGTGGGTCAGGCCCAGGTGTCCCCAGTCGGGGGGGTCTCACCTGGGGGGAGGGGTCTCACCTGGGGGAAGGGGTCTCACCTTGACCAGCTTGTCCCAGCCGCAGGAGACGATGATGGGGTTGCTGCTGTTGGGGAAGGACGGGCTTGAAACCCAGCTCGAGTGGTCTCAGCCCCACAGTGGGACAGGTGAGACAGGTGAGGGACAGGTGGGACAGGTGAGAGACGGGTGAGGGACAGGTGGGACAGGTGAGGGACAGGTGAGACAGGTGAGGGACAGGTGGGACAGGTGAGGGACAGGTGAGGGACAGGTGGGACAGGTGAGGGACAGGTGAGACAGGTGAGGGACAGGTGAGGGACAGGTGGGACAGGTGAGGGACAGGTGGGACAGGTGAGACAGGTGGGACAGGTGACAGGTGAGGGACAGGTGAGGGACAGGTGGGACAGGTGAGGGACAGGTGAGGGACAGGTGGGACAGGTGAGGGACAGGTGGGACAGGTGAGACAGGTGAGGATATCCCCATAAATGACCCCAAACCCAACTGAAATAACCCCAAATCCCCAAACTGACCCAACCCCCCAGAACTGACCCCAAATCCCCATAAATGACCCAAATGCCCAGAACTGACCCCAAACCCCCCATAACTGACCCCAAACCCCCATAACTGACCCCAAACCCCCATAACTGACCCCAAACCCCCATAACTGACCCCAAATCCCCATAACTGACCCCCACAACCCAAACCCCCACTGCCCCAACCCATAACTCCCCACAAACAGAATTACCCGCCCGTCCCACCTGCACGGTGTACTTGCAGACGCCCAGCGTGTTCCAGAGCTTGATGGTTTTGTCCCGCGAGCCCGACACGATCTGCCGGTTGTCGGAGGAGAAGGCCACGCTCAGCACGTCCTTGGTGTGCCCCACGAAGCGCCGCGTGGTGGTGCCCCTGAGGGGCGAGATTCGGGGTGAAACGGCCGGAAATCGGGAAAAAACCCCGTGAAAATGGGAAAAACGGCCAGGAATCGGGAAAAAACCCCGCGAAAACGGGAAAAACGGCCAGGAATTGGGGGAAATGGCTGTAAAATGGGGAAAATGGCCAGGAATTGGGGAAATGGCTGTAAAATGGGAAAAATGGCCAGGAATTGGGGAAATGGCTGTAAAATGGGGAAAATGGCCAGGAATTGGGGGAAATGGCGGCAAAATGGGAAAAGCAGCTGTAAAAATGGGGAAAACAGCCAGGAACTCGGGAAATATCCATAAACTGGAAAAATGACTCAGGACTGGGGGGAAACAGCCATAAAGTGGGAGAAACAGGCATAAAAATGGGAAAAACAGCCATAAAATGGGAAAAAGGGCCATGAAATGGGAAAACCAGCCAGGAATTGGTGTGAAATACCCCAAAACTGGGAAACCCAGCCAGGAATTGGGGTGAAAGAGCCGTGGGATGACTGACTCGATGGGATCAGTGGGAATTGGATCAAAGCGGTTCCAGGGAAGATTTGGGGATTCCAGGAGTCCGACCCCACAAATTCCGTCCCTTTTCCAGCTGCATCCCCTCAATGCACACCCCAAAAAAATCCCCAAAAACTCCCCAAAACATCCCCCGGGGCTGCTGGCCCAGGCCTCTCCCATCATCATTGCAGGACTTGTCCTCAGAGCCCCGGGGGGATCGGTGGGAACTCAGCTGTAATCATCGGGAGAGGGAGGCCAGCAGCAAAACCCCCGAAAAATCGCCGTTTACCCCAATTCTGGGATCATTGAGCTGCCCAGACCCCAAAATCCTGGGATTTACCCCAATTCTGGGATCATTGAGCAGCTGAGACCCTAAATTCCCAGGATTTACCCCAATTCTGGGATCATTGAGCTGCCCAGACCCCAAAATTTACCCCAATTCTGGGATCAATGAGCTGCCCAAACCCCAAAACCCAGGATTTACCCCAATTCTGGGATCACCTGAGCTGCCCAAACCCCAAAATCCAGGATTTACCCCAATTCTGGGATCATTGAGCTGCCCAAACCCCAAAACCCAGGATTTACCCCAATTCTGGGATCAATGAGCTGCCCAAACCCCAAAACCCAGGATTTACCCCAATTCTGGGATCAATGAGCTGCCCAAACCCCAAAACCCAGGATTTACCCCAATTCTGGGATCACCCGAGCAGCCCTGACCCCAAAAACCCCGGATTTCACCCCAAACCGCCCGAAACCCCCCGGGACTGACGTGGTGAGGTCCCAGAGGCGCAGGGTGCCGTCCCAGGAGCCCGAGAGCGCGAACTGCCCGTCGGACGAGATGACCACGTCGCTGACGAAGTGCGAGTGCCCGCGCAGCGCCCGCTGCGGGATGCCGTAGTTGGTCTCGTCACGCGTCAGCTTCCACATGATGATGGTCTTGTCTGGGGAGGGGGCAACGGGGGGGTCACACAGCCATTGGGGTCACCCCTGGGACCCCCGGGAGCCCCCAGACCCAGCACAGTCACCCTGGGGCCCCCCTGCCCATGACGGCCTCGTCACGCGTCAGCTTCCACATGGTGATGGTCTTGTCTGGGGAGGGGGTCACAGAGAGACCCCCAGACCCATTGGGGACACCTCAGGGAGCCCCCAGACCCAGCAGGGACCCCTAGAAACCCCCAGACCCAGAGGATCGCAGCAGGAGCCCCCAGACCCAGCAGGGACCCCCATGAGCCCACTGGCCCTTCCTCATCCTCCCTCATTAACCGGTCCCGCTGCCTCGGGGCGCCCCCCAGCCCCGTCCCGGACGGTCCCGCACCGCGCGAGGCCGACAGGATCATGTCCGGGAACTGCGGCGTGGTGGCGATCTGCGTGACCCAGCCGTTGTGGCCCTTCAGGGTGCCGCGCAGGGTCATCTGCTCCGTCATGGCGGCGGATGGCGGCGGCGGGGCGCGGCGGGAGCGGCGGGATCCGCGGGATGGCGGCGGATGCGCGGAGGCCTCGGCCCGGGCCCGTCCGTCCCCTCAGGCCAGCGCGGGCGGAAAGAGGCAGCGGCGCTTCCGGCGGAAGCGGAAGTGACGTGTACCGCACGGCAACATGGCGGCCGGCATTGGAAACATGGCGGTGCCCTGTGGGGGTTGTACGGAAAGGGGGGATTCGGGGAGGAAACCTCCCAATGTCACCCCCAAAACATCCCAGTGCCCCCAAAAAGGATCCCAGTGTCCCCCAAGACATCCCAGTGTCCCCCAGAGGGTCCCAACGTCCCCCCAGTGTCCCCCGTGTCCCCCCCAGCGCTCCCCAGTGTCCCCAGTGTCTCCCAGTGTCCCGGGCCGCCCCTGCCGCAGGCCCAGATCCCTTTCAGGATCCCATTTAGGATCCAATTCCTTCCGTGCCCATTTCGGGATCCTCCTCCCGGTTAAATTTAGGAACTGGGCCCAGTTCCATTTAGGAACTGGGCTCAGCTCCGCTCAGCTGGCTCCTCCGAGGCTCGGGGCCCCGAAACCCCGGCCCAAAACCCCAAAATCCCGCCCCAAACCCTGCCCTGGGTGAGTGCTGACCGAAATCTGGGGGTGGTTTGGGGATCTGGGGCAGGATTCCCAAAACTGGGAGTTCTGGAGGCGCCGTCGGGCCGGGCTGGGAACTCGATCCGGGCCGGGCCCCGCGGGGCCTCCGGGAATCGCGTTGGTGAGAAACGCCGAGCCCGGGTGCGCGATTTTATACGTTTGGTAGCCATGAAACCGTCATAAAAATAGTGATATAATATAATACAGTATAACAGGGATTCACGGTTAAGTGTATTGTAAATATATATCTCAGCATAGAGTAAATATATGGCTAAGTACATAGTAAATAAATAAATAAGTAAATTAATACAGAGTGTAATATAGTGTAATGTAATGTAATATAATACAATATAATTAATAGAAAAGAATAGAACAGAGTAGAATAGAATAGAATAAAATGCAATGTAATATCATGTCATGGAATGTAATAAATGTAATGTAATATAATAAAATGTAATACAGTGCAATATAATGCAATGCAATGTAATCTAGTATAATATCATGTAATCTAGTATAAAGTAATATAATGTAATATAATATAATATAATATAATGTAATAAATATAATATAATATAATATAATATAATATAATATAATATAATAAAATATAATATAATATAATATAATATAATATAATATAATACAATATAATATAATTAGAGTAATAATAATGCAGACGATTTGGATTAAGACCACAGGAGACAATAGAAACAAAGAGTTATGGACAGTCCAGGGACCTTTTCTGGGCAAAAATGGACAAAAAATGGGCACAAAATAGGCCCAAAATAGGCCCAAAATAGGCACAAAATGGACAAAAATAGGCACAAAATGGGCACAAAATATTGTGGGGAAACTGGGAAATTCTAAAGAAATCGGGAAACTCCTTCCTTGCCCTCCCTCCCCCGGGCTGGAATATTCCCCAAATTCCCAGATTTTCCAGGAAAACGCAGCCCTGACCCAATTCTGGCTTTTTTTGCCCCAGGCTGAGGGAGCCGGAGCCGAGCCTGGCTGGGAGCGGCGCCGCCATGGAGCCAGGTGGGTGCAAATTGGCTTTTTGGGGTGGAAATTGATTTTTTTTGGGGTGGAAATTGATTTTTTTGGGTGGAAATTGATTTTTGTGGGTGCAAATCGATTTTTTTGGGGTGGAAATCGATTTTTTTTGGGTGGAAATCGATTTTTTGTGGGGTGGAAATCGATTTTTTTGGGTGGAAATTGATTTTTTTGGGGTGGAAATTGATTTTTTGGGTGGAAATCGATTTTTTTGGGTGGAAATCGATTTTTTTGGGTGGAAATTGATTTTTTGGGGTGGAAATTCACTTTTTTTTGGGTGCAATTTGATTTTTTGGGGGTAGAACAAAGTAGCCCAGAATACCCCGATAAAACTGAACTCGCCTTTAACTCCCCCAGACTGACCCAATCTGCTCCTTTTTCTCCTCTTTTCAGGGGAAAATGCGGATCTGGGTGAGAGATTTTCCTCTTTCCCTGCGGAATGTTCCAGAACGTGTCCAACAACCCCCATTCATTCCACCCTGATTCCCCTCTTTATTCCCCCTTCATTTCCCTTTTTTTTCCTTTTTTTTCCTATTTATTCCCCCCCTTTCCCCCCTTTATTTTCCCCTTCTTTCCCTTTTATTTTCACTCTTTTTTACCCTTTTTCCCCTTTATTTTCCCCTTTTATTTCTTCCCCTTCCGCCCCCTTTATTTCCCCGTTTTTCCCTTTTTTTCCCTTTATTTTCCCCTTTATTTTCCCTTTTCCTCCTTTATTTTCCCCCTTTATTCCCCCTTTTTTCCCTTTTATTTTCCCCCTTTTCCCCACCTTTCACCCTTTTTTCTTTTCATTTCCTCCCTTTTCCTCCTTTATTTTTCCCCTTTTTTCCCTTTTTCCCTCTTTATTTTCCCTCTTTATTTTCCCCCTTTTCCATTCTATTTTCTCCCTTTTTCCATTTGTTTTCCCCTTTATTTTCCCCGTTTTTCCCTTTTATTTTCCCCACCTTTCCCCCTTTTTTCTCTTTATTTCCTCCCTTTTCCTCCTTTATTTTCCCCCTTTTTTCCCTTTTCTTCCTTTATTTTTCCCCCTTTATTTTCCCCTTCATTTTCCCCTTTTTCCCCTTTTATTTTCCCCCACCTTTCCCCCTTTTTTTTCTCTTCATTTCCTCCCTTTTCCTCCTTTATTTTCCCCCTTTATTCCCCCTTTTTTCCCTTTATTTTCCCCTTCATTTTCCCCTTTTTTCCCTTTTATTTTCCCCACCTTTCCCCCTTTTTTTCGCTTTATTTCCTCCCTTTTCCTCCTTTATTTTCCCCCTTTTTTCCCTTTTTCCCTCTTTATTTTCCCTCTTTATTTTCCCCCTTTTCCATTCTATTTTCTCCCTTTTTCCATTTGTTTTCCCTTTATTTTCCCCGTTTTTTCCCTTTTTATTTTCCCCACCTTTCCCCCCTTTTTTCTCTTTATTTCCTCCCTTTTCCTCCTTTATTTTCCCCCTTTTTTCCCTTTTCTTCCTTTATTTTCCCCCTTTATTTTCCCCTTCATTTTCCCCTTTTTCCCCTTTTATTTTCCCCACCTTTCCCCCTTTTTTTCTCTTCATTTCCTCCCTTTTCCTCCTTTATTTTCCCCCTTTATTCCCCCTTTTTTCCCTTTATTTTCCCCTTCATTTTCCCCTTTTTTCCCTTTTATTTTCCCCACCTTTCCCCCTTTTTTTCGCTTTATTTCCTCCCTTTTCCTCCTTTATTTTCCCCCTTTTTTCCCTTTTTCCCTCTTTATTTCCCCCCTTTATTTTCCCCCTTTTCCATTCTATTTTCTCCCTTTTTCCATTTGTTTTCCCCTTTATTTTCCCCTTTTTTCCCTTTTATTTTCCCCTCCTTTCCCCCTTTTTTTCGCTTTATTTCCTCCCTTTTCCTCCTTTATTTTCCCCCTTTTTTCCCTTTTCTTCCTTTATTTCCCCCCTTTATTTTCCCCCTTTTTTCCCTTTTATTTTCCCCCTTTTCCCCCTCTATTTTTTCCCTTTTTCCCCCCCTTTTTCCCCATTTTCTGATTCCCTTTCCCTCTCTCCCTTCCCAGAGGAGCGGGACAGGAGGATCAGTGAGTTCCTTTTCCTTTCTTCCCACGAAAAAATGAAATTCCAACATTTTCCGTCAATTTTGGGATCCCCGGGAGGTTTTTGGGGCTGCTCCTGAAAAATTTGGGATTTTGGGGCCCCTTTTTCCCCAGGGATGGATCCAGACCTGGGAAAATAATAATTTGAAATAATTTGAATTTTCTTTTTCATTTTTTTGCTTCCAGGCAAACTCACCTCGGACCTGGGTAAGGAGTTTCGTGGATTAAAATGAAAGATTTGTTTAAAACGAAAGATTTGGGTTTAAAACGAAAGATTTGGGTTTAAAATCACCAATTCCTCCCTAAAATGAACGATTTGGGTCTTCAAAGGGAACTTTTCCCCCCAAATTTGTGCTTAAAATGGGAATTATGGCCTTGAAATGAAAATCAAGGCCCCAGTCATGCAAATCACGGCTGAAAAAATGAAAATTTGAACATTTTGTGCATTTTTAGGCGGTTTTAGGGCTGGTTTTTCCTTAATAAACCCAATTTTTAGGATTGTAGAGAGGGATGTTAATAAAAATAGAAATAGAAATAAAAAATAGAAATAGAAATAGAAATAAAAATAAAAATAAAAATAAAAATAAAAATAAAAATAAAAATTCCCTCAAATTGGAGGTTCTGGGGTGGGAGGATTTGGGGATTTTTTTTGGATTTTGGGAATTTTTTTTTTATTTTTTCATATTTATTATTTCCCAGGGTTTGGGGTGAATTGAGGCTGGGTTTTATTTTCTTTCCAGTTTTTTATTTTCTTTCCATTTCTTTTATTTCCTTTCCTTTTTTTCAGGTGAATCCAGCGCCAAACTCAGTCAGTCCAAGGCCAAAATCCTCATTTTAGAGGAAATTTTGGGGGGAAAAATCCCAATTCCTGGCACCGCCTCAGACCCACCACAAAACGAAGGAATTTGCTCATAATTCTCCTTTTCCTGCTTTCTTTCCCCTTTTTTCCTCTTTTTTTGCCAGAGGAACGCGACCGGAAAATCAGTGAGTGCCAATTCCTGCTGGTTTTGGGCTAAAATCGCCGGGTTTGGGGCAAAACCTCATCCTGTCTTGGGGGAAATAGGAAATAAATCGAATTACCCCAAATTACCCCAAATTACCCCAAATTACCCCAAATTGCCCCCAAATTACCCCAAATTGCCCCCAAATTACCCCAAATTGCCCCCAAATTTCACTCAAATTTCTCCCCAAATTTCACTCAAATTTCTCCCAAATTTCACTCAAATTCCCCCAAATTTCCCCCAAATTACCTCAAATTTCACCCAAATTTCTCCCAAATTTCACTCAAATTCCCCCCAAATTTCACTCAAATTCCCCCCAAATTTCACTCAAATTTCTCCCAAATTTCTGCATTTCCCACAGAAAAAAACCCCAAAAACCCCCAAATTTCCTGTTTTCCCTCCCCAGCCAAGCTCGCCGCTGAAATCCGTGAGTTCTCTGCAATCTCCTCCTTTTCCTCCTGCCCCCGGCGGTTTTGGGCCCAAAGTGCCCGATTTGGGGTCGGTTCTGCGTTAATTCCCATTCCCCTCGTCCCGCAGGACGGCTCACGGCGCTGCTGGGTACGGACACTTCATTCACATTTCTGGGGCGCTTGTGGCTCTGTTTCATTAATTATTAATTAGTGCTGTGGTTTAATAACGTTAGAAATAAATAAAATTATTTATTTTATTTATTTTTAAAATTTATTCTTATTTTTATTTTATTTATTGATTGATTTTTCTGTTTTATTTATTCTATTTGTTTATTTTAACTTTATCTATTTATTTATTTCTTTATTTTTACTTTAATGATTTATTTATTTTATTTAATTTTATTTCATTTAAGTATTGTATATTGTATTTTATTTTGTTTTGTTTTATTTTATTTCATTTTGTTTTATTTTGTTTGGTTTTATTTTATTTTACTTTATTTTATTTTATTTTACTTTATTTTATTTTTACTTTATTTTATTTTATTTTATTTTACTTGATTTTATTTTGTTTTATTTTACTTTATTTTATTTTATTTTATTTTATTTTATTTTATTTTATTTTATTTTATTTTATTTCATTTCATTTTATTTTATTTTATTTTATTTTATTTTATTTTATTTTATTTTATTTTATTTCATTTTATTTTATTTCATTTTATTTTACTTTATTTCATTTCATTTCATTTCATTTATTGAAAACCCGGTAAATGTTCGGGAATGTCAGGAACGGAAAAATGGGTGAAAACTTCAAATATTGACCAGGAAAATCGGGAACAGGAAACGAGAAATTGGAAAATTTCAACTTCTTGGGGATGAAGCCATAAATAAAAAACGACATAAAATTGGAAATTCCCTTCGCTGGGAGGAAAATCGGAATTTTTGGAGATTTTTTTGGATTTGGGGAGGGGGGAGGCGGAGCGCAGCCCCAAAATCGGATTTTTGGTGCTTTTTGGTGCTTTCATGTTATTTTGTTGTGATTTTTAATTATTTTTGGTGCTTTTTGGTGCTTTCATGTTAATTTGTTGTGATTTTTAATTATTTTTGGTGCTTTTCCCACAGCCGAGCGCGACTCCGGGCTCCGTAAGTGCCAGAATTCCCCAAAATTCCCCAAAATCCCTCAAAATTCCCCAAAATTCCCCAAAATCCCTCAAAATTCCCCAAAATTCCCCAAAATTCCCCAAAATTCCCCAAAATTCCCCAAAATCCCTCAAAATTCCCCAGAATTCCCCAAAATTCCCCAAAATTCCCCAAAATCCCTCAAAATTCCCCAGAATTCCCCAAAATCCCTCAAAATTCCCCAAAATTCCCCAAAATTCCTCAAAATTCCCCAAAATTCCCCAAAATTCTCCAAAATTCCCCAAAATTCCCCAAAATTCCCCAAAATTCCCCAGAATTTCCTCCCCTGCAGCTGCCCAGCCCCAATTCCTCCTCTTTTTTAACAATTTATAAAATTGTATCGTTTTATAAATTTTATAAATTTTAATTCTATTAATTATTTAAAATATTTCAAATTACTGTTGTGGCTGTATCAATCACATTTTGACCGTATTAATTATTAAAATTCACTATATCCACACTTAAAATTTAATATATTCGTTCTTCATGAATATTTATGAACACATTGTGTAAAATTGATTAGATTTAAAAATTATTACCAAAAAAATTCTTATATAAAAATGGATTTCTGTTGATATTTGTATTTAATTTTTGGTCAGACTCAATTCAATAATTACCATTTTTTCGCTTTA
This sequence comes from Camarhynchus parvulus, assembly GCF_901933205.1. Taxonomy (NCBI): domain Eukaryota; kingdom Metazoa; phylum Chordata; class Aves; order Passeriformes; family Thraupidae; genus Camarhynchus; species Camarhynchus parvulus. The sequence goes on from NW_022148347.1 coordinate 187,790, forward strand.
TTTCTCTGTTTTTAGGGAAGCTCCGGGCAGAGCTGGGTGAGTTTTGGGCAAAATGGGGAAAAAGAGACAAAACACCAAATTTTGTCGGTTTTTATTTTTGTTTTTTAATTTGAATTCTCGTTTGCATTTTAAATTTTGATTTATTTCCCCTCAGCCAAGTGCGACGCCACCATCCGTGAGTGCCTGAGGGAACGGGGCCGCTGGGATTTGGGGCAAAATCCTCAAATTTCAGAGACTTTGGGGCAAAAATCCGTGAATTCCAGAGAATTTGGGGGGAAATCCCAGAATTTCATAGAACTGCGGGGGAAATTCCTAAATTCCACAGAATTTGGGGGAAAAAACTTTTGTTTCTGAGGGGTTTGGGGCAAAATCCCTGAATTCCACAGGGTTTGTGGGGGAAATCCCTGAATTCCACAGGATTTGTGGGGGAAATCCCTGAATTCCACAGGGTTTGGGGGAAAAATCCAAATTTCGCAGATTTTGGGAGGAAACCTTCTGTTTCTAAAGGGTTTGGGGAAAAATCCCTGAATTCCACAGGATTTGGGGAAAAAAATCCTGAAATTCCACAGAATTTGGGGGAAATCCCGAAATTCCACAGGATTTGGGGAAAATCCCGAAATTCCACAGGATTTGGGGGAAAAATCCTGAAATTCCACAGGGTTTGGGGGGAAATCCCTGAATTCCACAGGATTTGGGGGAAAAATCCTGAAATTCCACAGAATTTGGGGAAAAATCCTGAAATTCCATGGAATTTGGGGAAAATCCCGAAATTCCACAGGATTTGGGGGAAAATCCTGAAATTCCACAGGATTTGGGGGAAAATCCCGAAATTCCACAGGATTTGGGGAAAATCCCGAAATTCCACAGGATTTGGGGGGAAATCCCCCAGAATTGCAGGGCTGGGAGGGCTGAGCCTGAATTGGGGGGGAAAAGGGGAAAAAAAAGGGGAAAAAAGGGAAAAAAGGGGAAAAAGGGGGGTGGAAGGGAAAAAAGGGGGGGAAAAGGGAAAAATGGGGGAAAAGGAAAAAGAAAAAGGGAAAAAAGGGGAAAAAAGGGGAAAGAGGAAAAGGAAGATCTGGCCCCGAGTTTGGGGGCATTCACGGCATTTTCGGTTCCAGGGATCTTCACGGTGGAGCTCGGTGAGTCCCGGCCTGCGCCGGCCCCTCGTTCATTGCAGCCCATTAATTAATTATTCATTAATTAGCAGTTCGTTCATTAACAACCCGACCCTTCCCCCCAGGGGAGCGGCACACGAAAATCGGTGAGTTCGGGGTTTGCGCCCCAAAAACGCCGCGGGGAGGGAGCGCCCGGCGCTGGGAAATTTGGGGCCCAATTCCATTTTTTATTCGCAGGGGAACTCACGGCCGACGTGGGTGAGCTGGAGCCGCTCGCTTTGGGGGGAAATCCGCCAAAATCGGCCCTGGCGACTTGTTATTCCTTTTTTGGGTTGTTATTTTAATTTTTATTTTGTTTTTAGTATTAATTAATTTATTATTATTTTTAAATTTAATTGTTTTGTTTTTATTTTGATTTTTACATCTTTTTACTTTTATTTTTATTTCTATCTATATTTTATAACTCTGTTTCTATTTCCATTCTTTCTATTCTTTTAGTTTTTATTTCTGTCTCTATTTCAAACTTTATTTCTATTTTTATTTTGTTTCTATTTCTTTAATTTTTATTTCTGTTTTTGTCACCATCAATTTCCTCTTTTCCCATTTCCAGAGGTCTTCAGTAAAAAGCTCCGTGAGTGCAGAATTTTCCATTCCAGGCTGGAACAATTTTCACCAATTCCAGAATAATTCCCATTTCATCCCGCCCTGACCCAACGCTGAAATTCCCATTTTTCCCTTTTTTTTCCCATTTTTCCCTTTTTTTTCCCATTTTTCCCTTTTCTCCCCCCAGAGCAGCACGAGGCCGAGCTGGGTGAGAAATTTTTTCTCCTTTTTTGGGGCATTTTCCACCAAAATCGGGGAGGTCTGGGGGGAAAATTTGGGTTTTTGTTTGGTTTGGGAGGGCGAAATCTGAAATAAATACAAAATATTTAATATGAGAATAATAAAAATGTGAAAACCTGAAATTACAGCGCATCAGAAATAGAAACTGTTAATGTTCAGGAATAATTATAGTTAGTTATAGTTATAATATTTTATAATTTAATTATAGTACTAATAATTATAATTATTATAAGTACTAATAATTATAATTATTAATTATAAATATTATTTTTATTTAGAGGCCCGGGACACCCAGATCCGTGAGTACTCAGGAGCAGCTCCTGGATTTTTAGGATTTTTTGCATTTTTAGGATTTTTAGGATTTTTAGGATTTTTTGCATTTTTAGGATTTTTAGGATTTTTAGGATTTTTAAGGTTTCTAAGGATGAGGGAAGCAGAAGGAAAATTATTCTCCAGATTGCATTTTATTTTAGCAATTATTTATGGTTCTTTATTTTCCAATAGTTAATTTTAATTCTATTAGGATTTTTGCAATTTTTAAAGAATTGTTTCAATTTGAGGTGTTTTTAAATTAGTATTTATTTTAATTTTTTTATTTCTCTAGGGGAAAATGAAGCTGAGATCAGTAAGTCAGAGATATTTCTATTTCTATTCCTATTTCTATTTCTATTTCTATTTCTATTCCTATTTCTATTCCTATTTCTATTCCTATTTCTATTTCTATTTCTATTATTTCTGTTTCTATTTCTATTTCTATTTGTATTTCTATTTCTATTTGTATTTCTATTTCTATTTCTATTTCTATTATTTCTATTTCTATTTCTATTTCTATTTCTATTCCTATTTCTATTTCTATTCCTATTTCTATTTCTATCCATATCCATATTTTTATTTTTATCTAATCTGTCATTTTATTTAGTTATATGTTTACTTTATATTTTATATGTAATTTCCATTTTCTAAATATTAAATATTTTTATTTATATTTCCGTTATTTAGATTATTGATATTTATATTTCTATTCTACAAGAACAAAACCAATTTATATTTATAAACCTGCATTGACTAAAACCATCCATATATTGAATGATGTTAACGAATTCGTGGGATTTTATTATTTTAATTTTTGAATTTTTAATCTTTTAATTAATTTCCCTCTGTTCCCCCCAGGGCACCTGAAGGAGCTGCTGGGTGAGTGCCAATTAATTAAAGTGCAGGAAAAAATCTTCATTAAAAGGGAATTTGGGGGGAAAAGATTCCTGGAGGAGGGAGGGAAATCTTGGAGGAAAAATGGGAATAATGGGAAAAATTGTAATAATGCTGAAATGATAATTAATGGTAATAATTAATGAATTCATGGTGCTAACGAGGCAATAATTTCATTTTTTGTGCAGAGGAGAAGGAGTCGGCAGCACGTAAGTTCTGGAAAAGGGGAATTCTGTCCCCAAAATCGTCTGATTGAATTGGGAATGACCTGATTAGGCTGATTGAATTGGGAATTCCTAATTAACAACCCCTTTTTGGGGCTCTCACATCCCATTTCTGGGCCCCAAACTCCCCATTTCTAAACCCCAAATTTACCCCAATTTGGAATATCCTGAATTAAGAAATTAAAATTATCCTGAATTAAAAAATTTAAATTATCCTGAATTTAAAAATTTAAATATCCCAAATTTAAAAATGAAAATTATCCTGAATTAAGAAAAGAAAACAGAGGTTTTTTGAGTTAAGGGGGTGTAACTATTTTATTTTTTTAATCTTTCATTTTCCTGACTGTAAAACTTCAGGATTTGAGGATTTTATCCCATTTTTAATCCATTTTTCCTTCATTTCCAGGAGAGCAGGACTCGGTGATCAGTGAGTGCCGCTGGGTTTTGGGAGCAATCCCTGGGAATTTGGGAATTCTCAGTTCTGACGCCACCTGGGCTCGGAATGCTGACCCAAAAAATCCCCAAATTCATTAAATGATGGGTTTTTAAATGGGAATTAAGAGGGATAAAGTCTCTGCCATTATTATTAATATTATTATTATTATTGTTATTATTATTGTTGTTGTTATTATTATTGGTATTATTATTATTATTATTATTATTATTATTATTATTATTATTATTATTATTATTATTATTATTATTATTATTATTATTATTATTTCCCTTGGGAAAGGAAAACACGAATTCAAAATCATTTGATTTTCCTCCTTTGAAGGAAAGCTGAGGCAGGAGCTCGGTGAGTGCGTTTTGTTCCGCTTCCAGAAAGAATTTGGGGCATTTTGGGGTTTTTTTCATAATTCACTTTGGGAATTCGGGTTTCACCTTTTTTTCCTTTTTTTTCTTTTTCTGCAGAGGCGCAGAAGGACGGGGCCGTGGGTGTGTGGGATTGCCGCGAATTCGGGGAATTTTACGGAATTTTACCGAATTTTACGAATTTTACCGAATTTTACGGAATTTTACCAAATTTTACCGGATTATTTGACGGGATTATTTTACGGGATTTTTTGGGATGTAATGGAATTATTTTACAGGATTTTATGGGATTTTTTCCAAAATTTGGGGAATTTTACAGAATTTTCCATCATTCGGCGTCGCTGCGATCACATAATTAACATCATTCCTAATTTTTTATAAGGCTATTTCTACCTTTCCATGACATTTTCTGTTCGTTGTTTTTTATAACATATTTATACAATGGTAAAAAATTTTCGGAATTTTTAATCGCTGGTTTTGTGCCCATATGGATTTTATTTTATTTTATTTTATTTTATTTTATTTTATTTTATTTTATTTTATTTTATTTTATTTTATTTTATTTTATTTTATTTTATTTTATTTTATTTTATGCCCAACACCCAAAATTCCCTGGATTTTGACTTTTTTCAGCAGAATCCCCCGAGGAAATGGAGGAAGAGGAGGAGGAAGAGGAGGAGGAGGAAGAGGAAGAGGAGGAGGAGGAGGAAGAGGAAATAGAGGAAGAAGAAGAGGAAATAGAGGAAGAAGAGGAAGAAGAGGAAGAGGAAAAAGAGGAAATGGAGGAAATAGAGGAGGAAGAAAAAGAGGAAAAACAGGAAAAGAAGGAGGAAGAGGAAGAGGAGGAAGAGGAAGCAGAAGCGGGTGAGTCGTTCCCTCCCCCAGCCCCAAATCTTCTCTTTTTTCCCCCATTTTCCTGCTGATTTTTGGGGCCGTTTCCCCCCAGACTGGGTGCAATAAATGACGGCAAAATTCCCCAAAAATCCCCAAATCCCCGGAATTCCCAGAGCCCAGTGGAAATTCCGGTTTTTGTCTCTTTCCAGGTAAAATCCTGGAAGAAGCTGGTAAGGAATTGTTGAATTTTCATTTTTAACTCTTTTAAAAAACCCTTTTTTGAGCATTTTCCAGGGTTTTTTTCATGGTCAGAAATAAATCTTAATAGTGATAATAAAAATAAAATAAAAAAAAAAATAAAAATAAAAATAAAAATAAAAATAAAAATAAAAATAAAAATAAAAATAAAAATAAAAATAATGGTAGTCTAAAAATATAATTAAAATTAAAACTAAAATTAGAAAGAAACATAATCATAATAATCATAACCATAATCTAAAATGAAAATAAAAATAGAAAAGAAAAATAAGAATTACAACTAAAAACAAAATATAATAATAATGATGATGATGATGATGATGATGATGATGATGATGATGATGATGATATAATAATAATAATAATAATAATAATAATAATAATAATAATAATAATAATACAAAAGCCATCAGGTAATTTTGAATTATTTGGAATTATTTTGAATTATTTTGAATTATTTTGAATTATTCTAACTTTGTTTTTTCCTTCCCTGTTTCCAGGGGAAGTCGACAAAAACCTTGGTGGGTTCAGTTCCCTTTTCTGGGCTGGAGCTGAAGGAAAAATCCCCCAAATTAACCCCAAATGAACCCCAAATTAACCCCAAAATTTCCCTTTGGTTTCCAGAGGAGCTCAGGGCGGCGCTGGGTGAGTCCAGAATTCCAAAATTTGGTCAAAACTTGGGGTGGGGGAGGATTTGAACCTGGGATTTTGATGTAAAATTCGGGATTCTCAGTCAAATTTGGGGTTTGGATTTAAAAATTCCCCATTTCCATTTAAACGTCGGGATTTCTGCTAAAAACGTGGGGTTTGGGGTAGAAAATTTTCCCATAATAATCCAAATAATTTTTATTTGAAACCTGCGATTTTAACCCAAAGCAGAGTTTGTGTTTCTGGCTCTAACCCCGGGATTTCCCCAGGATGGAGAATTTTTCCTGTGAAAATTGGGATTTTCCCCTTTTTTGCCCGTTCCAGGAGCCCGGGACGCCAGGATCGGTGCGTGTGCCGCTCCCCACCCCGAAATCCCCGGAATTTGGGCATCTGGGCCCGTTCTGGCCACGGAGCCCCTGAGACTGAGCAGTTTTGGGTTTTTCTCCCCAAAGCGGAGCTCTCCGAGGCGCTCGGTGAGGGGAACGGGTCGCAGCAGATCCATATCGTTAATAATTATATAAATATTTATTATTAATTATCTACGTTACAATGCTACTAATTATAAATAATAATTACTTACTGTGTTCCAGCAGTCGTGCGTTTCGTGGTTCAATAACATAAAAGCTGTCATTTCTCTGTTTTATTAAAATATTACATCTATTTTTTATATATAGATAATATTTTATATGTATTATATATAATGCAAATATATCTTATATGTAATATTAATTAATTTTATATGTTATACACATTATGTATTATATAGTATTGTAATGGATTACAGTTAATTATAATGTAAAATATATAACATATATAATATATATATCAAAAATAATTACATATAATTAATTATATATACATAAAATATATAATATGTAGAATATATATTATGTAATATATTCATAGTAGACACAAAATATTATATATAATTATGTTTCATGTTTTCTAAATATTATGTAGATATTGCTACACTTTCTATATTCTACTGTTTTACTATATTATGCATTTAAATATGCTCTCTTTTCAAATATATCATATATTTAAATATGTTAAATATTATATTTTATTATGTTTTAATATATTATCTAGTCAGAGATGTTGTAGATTTAAGTATTTGATTATAGAGACAATATTAAATATTTAAATATGTAAATGCTTTATGCACAGGTGCATATTTTATTTATTTGTTGTTTTTGATAGCACGGCGCTAACATAACCCTGAATTCTGCTCAATTTCCCCCAGAACAACGGGACAGACAGATCGGTGAGTGGCCAAATCGGGAATTCCGGACAAACGGGAATTCGAAAAAGGGAATTTGAAAATATTTAAAAAATTGAAAAAAAAAGGAATTAAAGGGATTAAATTAAATGTAAAGACAAAATTGGAAAGACAAACGGGAATGCTGGAATGTTTGGAAAGGGAATTCGGACAAACGGGAATTCTGGACAAACGGGAATGCTGGAAATGGGATTTCTGCCCGATCATGGAAATTCTCGTTTTTCCTCCTTTTCCAGCGGAGCTGAACGCGGAGCTCGGTGAGTCCGGGGGAAATCTTCTGTTTCCTTCCCCGCAAGAATCAATTGTACACACAGCCCCGTTATCCTCCGTTTCTTCGTTAATCCCAATTAATTTTCTCCTTTCAGACGAATCCCAAATGAGGATCTGTGAGTGCCCTGGCCCGGGGCTGGCTTGCTTCTGTTTTATTCCATTTTATTTTCCTTTAGTTTTATATTTTATTTCTATTTTTCATTTTATTTTTAATACTGTTTTGTTACTATTAATATTCCTATTTAGTATTACTGTTTATTACTATCACTATACTAATTTATTACTAATTCTATGCTAATCTATTACTATTAGCATTACTATTTAATATTACTATACTAATTATTTCTAAATTAATACTAATTTTTACTAATTCATTACTAATTTTATGCTAATTTATTACTATTAACATTACTATTAATTATTAATATTTATTACAATTTCTGTACTAATGTATTACTAATTTTACACGAATTTATTTTAATTTTATTTTTATTCTTTTTTAATTCCATTTTAATTTTCCATCCTGTTTCATCACCTTTCACTGCCTTTTTTTAAATTTTAATTTCTTTTTTTTTATTCTATGTTAATTTCCACCCTGGTTTATCACCTTTCACTGCCGTTATTTTGTGATTTTTATTCATTTTAATTTCATTATTTTTTATTTTATTTTAATTTCCACCCTGTTTCATCATCTTTCACTGCCCTTTTTTTTTAAATTCATTTTAATTTCATTATTTTTTATTTTATTTTAATTTCCACCCTGGTTTATCACCTTTCACTGCCGTTATTTTGTGATTTTTTCATTTTAATTTCATTATTTTTTATTTTATTTTAATTTCCACCCTGTTTTATCACCTTTCACTGCCCTTTTCTTAAAATTCATTTTAATTTCACTATTTTTTATTTTATTTTAATTTCCACCCTGGTTTATCGCCTTTCAGTGCCGTTATTTATGATTATTTCTGATTTCCTGCAGGGTGGTGCCTCGAGGAGCACCGTGAGTGTTCTCCCCTCCCTCCCTCCCTCCCCAGCTCTGCTCCATTTGGGAATTTTTTATTAATTCTGTCATTTTAGAGAAAGACGAAGAACAAGTGGGTGAGTGCCCGTGGGAAAGGCGGATGGAGAGGGGCACAAATTGGGACTTTTACCTGGTTTCACCTTCTTTTATCCCCTTTTCCCTGTTTTCCCCCCGTTTTCCCCTCCTTTACCCGTTATTTCTGCTCCCTTTTCTCCCCTCCTTTCCTGTTTTTCTCCTCTTTTTTTCCCCTTTCCCTTCTCCCCCTTTCCCCATTTCCCCCCTTTTTTTCTCCCAATTTTCCCCCATTTTCCCCCATTTCCCTCCCCCATTTTCCCCCATTTCTCCCCAATTCCCCTCCATATTCCCCCCCATTTCCCCCCATCCCATCCCCATTCCCCTCCATATTTCCCCCCATTCCCTTCCCATGTCCCCCCCTTTTCCCCCCTTTTTCCTCCCATTTTCCCCCATTTCTGCCCCCATTTTCCCCCATTATTTCTCCTCTATTTCCTCATTTCCCCCCATTATTTCCCCCCCACCCTTTCCCCCCATTCTCCCATTTTTCCCCCCACTCCATCCCCATTTTCCCTCCCATTTCTGCCCCATTTTCCCCCCATTTTTCCCCCATTATTTCTCCCCTATTTCCCCCATTTCCCCCTCACCATTTCCCCCCATTCCATCCCCATTTTCCCTCCCATTTCTGCCCCATTTCCCCATTTCTGCCCCCATTTCCCCCCCATTATTTTCCCCCATTTCCCCCTCACCATTTCCCCCCATTCCATCCCCATTTCTGCCCCCATTTTTCCCCCATTATTTCTCCCCCATTTCCCCCCCATTCCCCCATTTTTCCCTCCCATTTCCCCCCCATTATTTCCCCCCCATTATTTCCCCCATTATTCCCCCAGCCCAGGTCACCCTGGACCCCCTCACCTCCCACCCTCGCCTCGTCCTCTCCCCGGACTCGCTCTCCGCCCGCTGGGCCTACGGCGGCCCCAAGCCCGCGCCGGGCCCCGCGCTTCTCGAGCTCCCCGTCGCCCTGGGCCTGCCCGGCTTCTCCGGCGGCCGCCACACCTGGACGTGGCCGTGGCCGGGGCTCCGTTCTGCGCCGCGGGCGTCAGCGGCCTCGGTGCCGCGCCACGGCCCGGCTGGGGCCCCCAGAGGCGCGGCGTGGGGCGCTGCAGCGCTAGGGCGGCCTGTGCCGCAGCGCTCACCGAAGCCGCCAGCGCCGCTGCTCCCGCCGCTGCCCGCGCCGCCTGCGGCGTGGCCCTGGACTACGAGGGCGGCCGCGTGGCCTTCTTCGACGCCGACGCGCCCGGCCAGGCCCGGCCGCTCTTCGCCTTCCCCGCGGCCGACTTCGGGGGCGAGGAGGTGAGGCCCTGGTTCTGGCTGGAGCTGGGGGAGATCTCCATCGTACAGTGATCCTGAGAATACCGCCATGAAACCACGAAACCACGTCCGGGCCTGGTTCTGCTTGGAGATCTCCATCGTTCAGTGATCCTGAAAATACCGCCATGGAAACCACGTCCGGGCCTGGTTCTGGTTGGACACAGGGGAGGTCTCCATTGTCCAGTGATCCTGGAATTCTCCTGTCCATTTCTGGTTCTGGTTGGAGCTGGGGGAGATCTCCATTGTCCAGCGACCCCAAAACACCTCCATGGAGACCATGTAACCATGTCTGGCCCTTGTTCTGGCTGGACACAGGGGAGATCTCCATTGTCCGGTGACCCCAGAATTCCCCTCCTAGGACAGTCTTGTCCTGTTCTGGTCCTGGTTCTGGTTCTGGTTCTGGTCCTGTTCCTGTTCTTGGTCCTGGTTCTGGTCCTGGTTCCGGCTCTGGGGGAGCTGGACTCCCCCTCCCGCGTGCAGTGACCCCGGAATTCAGGGAATTCTGCCCAGAAATGGGGAGCTCGGGGGGCTGGAGGGGACCCCGACCTCCAGCTGGACATGGGGACACCGGGACGGAGCTGGAACGGGATGGGGACACCGGGACACAGGGACACCGGGCCATGGGGACACCGGGAAACAGGGACACCGGGACATGGGGTGTCCCCCCGGGGGTGACCCCGGCCTCCTCCCCCGGCAATAAACCCTGCAAAACCGGAACGTGGCTTCCTTTTTCCGGCTGTTTTGGCCCAAACCCGCGGGGATTTAAATCCTTGGATCCATCGAGGGGTCCGAGACCCCGTCCATGGGCAGGGACCCCCGCCCCGGGGTGCTGGAATGGGGCGCATTCCCGTAATTCCGTTAATTAATTCCGTTAATTGATTCCCGCTCACGGGACGTGACCCCAAATACGGGGGTCGGGGGGGGACTGAGCAGCGCCGGGGGAGCCCTCCCCCTCTGCCACCCCCCTCCCAAAATGATGAATTTGCCCGATTTCCCCAGTTTTTGGGGCTCGTTTCGGGGGTAGCGTGGCCGAGCGGTCCAAGGCGCTGGATTAAGGCTCCAGTCCCTGCGGGGGCGTGGGTTCGAATCCCACCGCTGCCAGCAGAATTTCGGTGTTTTTGGCGCATCTGGAGGAGCCCCCCGCCCATTTTTGGGGTTTATCCCGGGAAAAACGGGGCTCGGCATCACCAAAATGAGCGAATTTCACCCCAATCCCACCCCAGAGACCGCCGGGATGGGGTCCCGGGGAAGGGGAGCCCCCTCCCCATGGGGGTCCCACATTCCCAACCCCGAGCCATCAAACCATGACCCTGCGCTCCTAAAATCCCAATTCCGCTTTATTTCACCTCATTTTGGAGCAGGGAGAATTGGGGAAGGAAACGTGGGTTTGGGACGGGCTATACCTATAAAAACATGATCCAGATGGAGAAACCCCCGGGGGAACAGAGACCCCCCAGCTCCACTTCGGGTGCCAGAATGTTTTTGGTGGTGAGAAGCTAAAAAATACATTTTTAGCCTCTAAAAGTGGAGTTGGATGTACAGGAGCATCTGCAGCCCTGGGACGGGCACCAGAATTCCATCGACCCCTGAGGCGGGCACCCAAAATTTGTCCATAAATCCCTGCAGGGGCATCCAAAATTTGTCCTTCAGTCCTTGAGGTGGGCACCCAAAATTTGTCCATAAATCCCTGAGGCTCAGCACCCAAACCTTCCCGATTTTGGGGCTCAGCACCCAAATCTCCCCGACCCCCGGGGCTCAGCACCCAAATCCCCCCAGTCCTGGGGCTCAGCACCCAAATCTCCCCAACCCCTCGGGGTCAGCACCCAGAGTTTGTTCATCAATTCCTGGGGGTCGGCACCCAAATCCCCGAGGTCCGCACCCCAAATCCCCGGGGCTCAGCGCCCAAATCCCCGAGGTCCGCAGCCCAAATCCCCCCTCGCCCCGGGCTCTCCGCCCCGCTCAGGGCGGCGGCTCCTGGCGCAGGTGAGTGCGCAGGTGCTTCATGAGCGACGAGCGGGACACGAAGCTCTTGGCGCAGCCCGAGCAGGGGTACGGCCGCTCCCCGGTGTGCGTGCGCCGGTGGATGACCAGGCTGGAGCTGGCGCGGAAGCTCTTCCCGCACTCGCTGCAGCCGAACGGCTTCTCCCCGGTGTGGACGCGCCAGTGGCGCCGCAGCGCGGCCCCGTCGCGGAACGCCTTCCCGCACTGCTCGCACGCCGGGCGGCGGCGCCGCGGGACCCCCGGGACCCCCGAGGGGCTGTGCCCGAGGGGCTGCGGGGGCACCGGGACCCCCGAGGGGCTGTGCCCGAGGGGACGCGGGGGCACCGGGACCCCCGAGGGGCTGTGCCCGAGGGGACGCGCGGGCACCGGGACCCCCACCCCGCCCGAGGGGCCGTTCCTAAGCAGCCGTGGGGACATGGGGACCCCCGCGGGGCCGTCCCGGAGGGGCTGCCGGGGCACCGGGACCCTCACACTGCCCTCGGGGCTGTCCCTGAGGGGCTGCAGGACCCCCGCCCCACACGCGGCGCTGTCCCCGTGGAGCCGTGGGGACACCGGGACGCCCTCGGGGCTGTCCCCAAGCAGCCGCGGGCGCTCCAGGACCCCCGCCCCACGCTCAGGGCTGTCCCCAAGGGGCCGCTGGCCCTCCAGGAGCCCCGCTCCACCCTCGGGGCTGTCCCCAAGCAGCCACGGGGACGCCGGGACCCCCTCGGGGCTGTCGCCGCCGATCCAGCGCCGGTGCGGGCAGCGCGCGTTTCCCGGCCCGCACTCGGAGCACGGCGCGGCCGCCGCCGCCGCCCCGGCGCGGTGGGTTTTGCGGTGCTTGCTGAGCGATTTGACGGCCGCGAAGCCCTTCCCGCAGTCGGGGCACTCGTAGGGCCGCTCGCCGGTGTGGATGCGCTGGTGCGCCACGAGCGCGGCGTGCGACGAGAGGCTGCGGCCGCAGTCGGAGCAGATGAAGCCGCCCGAGTGCCGCGCCCGCCGGTGCTTGCTGAGCGACTTGGCGGCCATGAAGCCCATGCCGCACTCGGGGCAGGCGAACGGGCGCTCGCCGGTGTGGATGCGGCGGTGCGTGACCAGCGAGGCCTCGGACGTGAGCGTCTTGCCGCAGTCCGGGCAGCGCAGCGCCCCGTCCAGGTGCACCTTGCGGTGTTTGCGCAGCGAGCGCGCCGAGGCGAAGCGCTTGGGGCAGGAGCGGCAGCGGTGCGGGCGCGGCTGGCAGCCCGGCGTGCCCAGGTGCTCCTGCAGCGCCGCCCCGCACGGGAACGGCGCCCGGCAGCGCCAGCAGGTGAAGGTGAGCGCAGGTGCGGCCCCGTGCGAGGAGCGCAGGTGGCGGCTCAGGGACGGGCCCGACGTGAAGGATTTGCCGCACTGGGGGCAGCTGGGGCGGGACGGGGCAATTGGGGCGGCGAGGGGAGGGGGCGAGGGGGGGTGGGAGCTGGGGGAGGGGGAGGCGGGGGAGGGGTCGTCTGTTGGGGGGGAGGGGGGAAGAAATGGGAAATGGGGGAAAAACGGGAGGAAATGGGAAAATGGGAGCGGAGAAATGGGGATAAAGGGGGGGAAATGGGGGGAAAGGGGAGAATTGGGGGAATGGGGGGAAATGGGGAGGAAAACGGGAAAAATTGCAAGAAAAAGGAAAAAATTGCAGGAAAAGGGTAAAAAATTGCAGGAAGAGGGGAATGGGGGAGAAAAGGGGAGAAATGGGGAGAAATGGGGAGGAAGAGGGAGAAGTGAGGGGGGAATGGGGAGAAATGGGGGAGAAGGGGGGAAAATGGGGAGGAAATGGAGAGAAATGGGGAGAAATGGGGAAAAATGGGAGGAAAAAGGCGTTTAAGGATCTCCAGTTAGGTCAGCCCAAAAAAGGGCTGGGAACGCTCCAAAAAGGGGCTGAAGTGGCCCAAAAAGGGGGCTGCCTGCCCCCCCCAACCCACAGCCACCCCAGTACAAACCAGTACAAACCAGTAACCCCAAACCCCTCTTTAGCCCTTCCCAGTCCCTCCCAGTTCGATCCCAGTTTGATCCCAGTCCCCCAGTATAAACCAGTAACCCCAAATCCCCATTTAACCCTTCCCAGTCCCTCCCAGTTCGATCCCAGTTTGATCCCAGTCTCATCCCAGTCCCCCCAGTACAAACCAGTAACGCAAACCCCCCTTTAACCCTTCCCCAGTCACTCCCAGTCCCTCCCAGTTTATCCCAGTCCCCCCAGTACAAACCAGTAACCCAAACCCCCTTTTAGCCCTTTCCCCGTTGCTCCCAGTCCCTCCCAGTCCCTCCCAGTAACCCCAAACCCCCCTTTAACCCTTCCCAGTGCCCCCCAGTTCCCCCAGTCGCTCACCTGAGGAGCCCCCCCAGTCCCCCCAGAGCCTCAGGAGGGGCCGCGCCCACTCTTCCTCCTCCTCCTCCTCTTCCTCCGAGTCCGGGCCCGGCCCCCGCCAAACCCAGCTCGGCGCTCCTGGGGGAAAGCGGGGCTCAGCGGGAAACGCGGGGAGTTTTGGGCAGAATTCGGGGGATTTTGGGGAATTCTGGGGGGTTTGGGAAAAGAAGCGGGGGTTTGGGATTTTGGGGAGATGATTTTTGAGGAAATGGGGGATTTTCGGGGGCAATTTTGGGGAGATTTTGAGGAGAAACCGGGGGAATTTGGGGGAGAATCGGGGGGATTTTTGGGGCAATTTGGGGGGATTTTCGGGGTGATTTTTGAGGAGAATTGGGGGGATTTTAAGGGGGGGATTTTGGGGAGAAACTGGGGGAATTTGGGGGGGATTTGGAGAGAATCAGGGAGGTTTTGGGGGGGAACTTGGGAGGGTTTTGGGGAGGAGCTGAGGGGATTTTGGGGGGAACTCGGGAGGATTTGGGGAGGATATTTAGGGGGAATCTTGGGGAGAACCCGGGGGGAGTTTGGGGAGAATCGGGGGGATTTGGGGGAGAATTTTGGGGGGGAACTTGGGAGGGTTTTGGGGGGATTTTGGGGAGAAGCTGAGGGGATTTTGGGGCGGATTTTGGGGGAATTTTGGGGAGAACCCCGGGGGGATTTGGGGGAGGATTTCGGGGCGATTTTGGGCTGATTTTGGGGCGGATTTGGGTATCGGTACCTTCGGGGGTGCCCGGGGGGATTTCGGAGCCGACCGTGACCTCCTGCAGCACCTCGGGCACCTGGGCAGGGCGGGAAAGGCGCAAACGACCCAAAATTCACAGAAATCCATAAAAATAAACAGCCGGGAAGCGTCCAAAGGAACGGAGTGGGAAAGGGAATTTAAAAAATAAAATGAAGAGCGCGGGGAGAAAGAAATGGTGGGAGATAAAAATCGGAAATTCAGCGTTCGGTAAAAAATGAAATTTAAATAAAACCGGACCGAAATAAAATGAAAAACCCGATGAAATTAAAAGAAATTAAAGAAAATAACAGAAAATATAATGCAGTTAAATTAAACAAGATTAAATGAAATAAAGATAAAATTAAAGTGAGAGATAAACTAATACAAAATAAAATACGGTTAAGCAAGATAAGATAAAATGAAATTAAATAAAGATAAAATGAAATTAAATGAAATAAAGATGAAACGAAATAAAGTGAGACGAGATAAACGAATTTGTAAATAAAATAAAAAATTTAAAAAACAAAAAAATAAAATTATATCCAAATAAAATTAAGGTAAAACAAAGTAAAAGGCAGCAAACCAAAATCAGAGTAAATGAAACGAATAAAGCGAAATAAAAAAGTTCAAGCAAAATAGAATGAAATAAAATGAAATAAAATAAAATAAAATGAAATAAAATAAAATGAAATAAAATAAAATAAAATAAAATAAATAAAGACAACCGAGAACTGAAACTTTTAGAACAAACTTTTAAAATCCGAATTAACAGACAAAAAACGGGGGGCAAAAAAAACCCCTATTTTAAAAACGGAAAATAATGAAATAAAAATTTAAAAAATTTAAAAATGAAAAGTTCCAGCCCTACCTGCGGCTCGGCCATGTCGGGGGGGGGGGGCGGATTTTGGGGGTCCCGGGGGGTCCCGAACTCGCGGAGCGGCTCCGGCGGCGGCGGCGCGGGGAGGGGAGAGGAGGGGGCGGGCCCGGGGGGCGGTGACGTCATCGTTACGTCACGGCCCGGCCGGGACCCCCCCGGGGGGGGGGGGGAGGGAGGGGCGGGGGGGGGACCTGGAGGGGAAATCGGGGGAATATCGTGGCAATATCGGGGGATATCGTGGGAATATCGGGGAATATCGTGGGAATATCGCGGGATATCGTGGGGATGTCGTGGGGTATCGTGGGAATGTCGTGGGGATGTCGTGGGGATGTCGTGGGGATGTCGTGGGTCAGAAAGGGGGCAATTGGGTTAAAAATGGGGAATTGGGTTAAAAGAGGGAATTTGGGTTAAGAGGGGGGAATTCGGGGTTAAAACCGGGGAATTTCAGTTAAAACTGGGGAATGCGGGTAAAAAGGGGAATTCGGGGTTAAAAGAGGAGGGATTTCGGTTAAAACCGGGGAGTTTGGGTTAAAAGGATCAATTTGGGTAAAAACAGGGGAATTGTGGATAAAACCGGGGAATTTGGGGTTAAAAAGGGGGAATTTGGGTTAAATGCAGGTGCCGCGGGGCCTGTCGCGATGGACCATCATCAGTCGCGAGAAGCCATCAGTCGCGATAAGCCATCAATCGCGATGGACCATCAGCCGCTCCCGATGGGCCATCGAGCGGGGGCGGGGCCGCCCCAGGAAAAATTCCCTTTTTTCCCTTTTTTCCCTTTTTTCCCTTTTTTCCTTTTTTTCCTTTTTTTTCCCCCTTTTTCCTTAAAAAATTCCCCCGAGCCACTAAAAAACCCCAAATCGGGCGATTTGTCCCCATTTCCCCCCAATTCCCCCCAATTTCCCCGCTGTTGTGGGAGATAAAATGGAAATTTTAAATTTTTTGTGAATTCCCTGGAGTTTGGGTCCATCCCGCTGGGCAAAGGGGGAGAAAATCCCGAAAATCCCGAAAATCCCCAAAACCCCGAAAATAATCCCGGGAATGCCCCGCGGGGGGGGCGAATTTGTATAATTTTTAAAATTTCATTTAATTTTTTCCAGCTCGTTTTTGATTTTGTTTCCCGCGCAACTTCCATTTGATTTTAATTATTTATTATTTAAATATTATTTAATTATTTTTAATTTTAATATTTTTTTAATTTGGGTCTATGCATTTTCTTAACTTTAATTTTTTCCAGCTCGTTTTTGATTTGGTTTCCCGCGCAACTTCCATTTAATTTTAATTTTTTAGAGTTATTGTTATAGCATATATTATTATATCTGTACACTATAATAATTATTTAATTAGTTTTATTCAGGTCGACGTATTTTTTTTAAATTTAACTTTTTCCATCTCGTTTTTCATTTCGTTTCCCGTGCAACTTGCATTCAATTTTAATTATTTCTTATTTAATTATTATTTAATGATTTCTTTTTTTTTTGTTAATTTTTTTTTGCTTTTCCCATCTCGTTTTTCATTCCCTTTCCTGTGCAAATTCCATTTAAGTTTAATTTCTCCTATCAAATTTCCTGATGAAATAGAGAATAATTAAACAGAAATAAATAGATAAATAGACTAATTAAATAGATGAATAGACTAATTAAATAGATAAATGCGTTAATTAAATGGGATTCCGTTCCATTTTTAACTCTTTCCATCCCGGACCCCTCGTCACCCCTCCCCACCCCCAAAAGCCCCAAAATCGCTCAAAACGCGGAGGCGCTCGAAGGGGGAGGGGTTTATTGAGCCTGGGGGGTGGGGAGATCTGGGGTCATTTGGGGGAGATTTTGGGGGATTTTGGGTCATTTGGGGGAGATTTTGGGGGATTTTGGGTCACTTTGGGTCATTCTCAGTCCTCCTTGCCCGGCACCGCCGTTGTCCTCTCGGCCGCGGGGGGGGGATGGCTCCCTGTGGGGGGAGGGGCAAAGGGGGCGGGGTTAAGCGGTGACCTTTGACCTCAGCCCCCCCCCCCCCGTCCCCAAGGCCCCCCCGGGGGTCCCAATTGTGCCCCCCCCGCTCGGTGCCCCCCCCCCCCCCCGGGCCCCCTCCGGTGTCACTGTCCCCTCCCCCCCCCGTGTCACTGTCCCCCCCCCGTGTCACTGTCCCCGTTCCCCCCGTGTCACTGTCCCCCCCCCCGTGTCACTGTCCCCCCCCGTGTCACTGTCCCTCCCCCCCCGTGTCACTGTCCCCCCCCTGTGTCACTGTCCCCCCTCGTGTCACTGTCCCCCCCGTGTCACTGTCCCCCCCGTGTCACTGTCTACTGTCCCCCCCGTCACCTCCCCCCCACCTGTCCCCCCCCAGGAGGCCCTTGAGGACCCCCCAGGCCCAGCGCAGGAGGTTCAGCAGGCACTGGGCACCGGCACACATCCCTGGGGACAGCGGGGACAGCGGGGTCAGCAGGGGACATGGGGGACACTGAGGGGTCACACAGACCCCACCCATCCCATCCCTGTGTCCCTGTCCCCACATCCTGTCCCTGTGTCCCTGTCCCTGTGTCCCCCTGTCCCATCCCTGTCCCCACATCCTGTCCCCAGGTCCCCACCCTGTTCCCGTGTTCCCGCCCCCGCCTTCCCAATGTCCCTGACCTGTCCCCAGCCCTGTGTCCCTGTGTCCCTGTGTCCCTGTGTCCCCATGTCCCCGTGTCCCCATGTCCCCATGTCCCCATGTCCCTGTGTCCCCATGTCCCTGTGTCCCTGTGTCCCTGTGTCCCCGTGTCCCTGTGTCCCCATGTCCCCATGTCCCTGTGTCCCTGACCTGTCCCCAGCCCTGTGTCCCCGTGTCCCCATGTCCCTGTGTCCCTGTGTCCCTGTGTCCCTGACCTGTCCCCAGCCCTGTGTCCCCGTGTCCCCGTGTCCCCGTGTCCCTGTGTCCCCATGTCCCCGTGTCCCCATGTCCCTGTGTCCCTGTGTCCCTGTGTCCCCATGTCCCTGTGTCCCCATGTCCCCATGTCCCCATGTCCCTGTGTCCCTGTGTCCCCATGTCCCTGTGTCCCCATGTCCCCATGTCCCCATGTCCCTGTGTCCCCAGCCCTGTGTCCCCGTGTCCCTGTGTCCCCATGTCCCCATGTCCCTGTGTCCCCATGTCCCTGTGTCCCTGACCTGTCCCCAGCCCTGTGTCCCTGTGTCCCTGTGTCCCCATGTCCCCATGTCCCCATGTCCCCATGTCCCCATGTCCCCGTGTCCCTGTGTCCCTGTGTCCCCATGTCCCTGTGTCCCCATGTCCCCATGTCCCTGTGTCCCTGTGTCCCCATGTCCCTGTGTCCCCATGTCCCCATGTCCCCGTGTCCCTCTGTCCCTGTCCCCCGTCCCTTCCCTTTGTCACACTCACGGCCCTGGTCCTGTCCCCATCCCAATGTCCCCGACCTGTCCCTGTGTCCCCTCCCTGTCCTCTTTCTGTCCCCAGTGTTCCCGATGTCCCCTTGCTGTCCCCATCCCCGTCCTCATGCCATCCTCGCTGTCCCCTCCCTGTCCCCAATGTCCCCTGGCTGTCCCCATCCTGTCCCCGATGTCCCTGGTCCCTGTCCCCACACCATCCTCTCTGCCCTCTTGCTGTCCCCAATGTCCCCAGCCCTGTCCCCTCCCTGTCCCCATCCTGATGTCCCTGGTCCCTGTCCCCATCCCGTCTCTGATGTCCCCACTGTCCCCACTGTCCCCACTGTCCCCAATGTCCCCACTGTCCCCTGGCTGTCCCCACTGTCCCCACTGTCCCCACTGTCCCCACTGTCCCCTCCCTGTCCCCGATGTCCCCACTGTCCCCGATGTCCCCACTGTCCCCACTGTCCCCGATGTCCCCGATGTCCCCTCCCTGTCCCCACTGTCCCCACTGTCCCCACTGTCCCCGATGTCCCCGATGTCCCCACTGTCCCCGGTTGCCCCACTGTCCCCGATGTCCCCACTGTCCCCTCCCTGTCCCCACTGTCCCCACTGTCCCCACTGTCCCCGATGTCCCCGATGTCCCCACTGTCCCCTGGCTGTCCCCACTGTCCCCACTGTCCCCACTGTCCCCACTGTCCCCACTGTCCCCGATGTCCCCACTGTCCCCACTGTCCCCACTGTCCCCTCCCACTGTCCCCGATGTCCCCGATGTCCCCACTGTCCCCACTGTCCCCACTGTCCCCTCCCTGTCCCCGATGTCCCCACTGTCCCCACGGTCCCCTGGCTGTCCCCACTGTCCCCACTGTCCCCTCCCTGTCCCCCCACTGTCCCCACTGTCCCCGATGTCCCCACTGTCCCCGATGTCCCCACTCACCGGCTGCTCTGTTGTCGGTGCCGCGGTGGCCCCGGGGCCGCCCTTAAATCCCCGCGGAGGGGACGGGGAGGGGACAGAGGTGACAGGGACAGGTCACGGGGAGGGGACAGAGGTGACAGGGACAGGTCACAGGGAGGGGACGGGGGTGACAGGGACAGGTCACAGGGAGGGGACGGGGCAAATGACAGAGGGGACAGGGGAGGGGACAGGGCAGGTGACAGGTGGGTGACATGGGTGCCAGGGCGGTGACAGGTCGATGGCGGGGGGAGGTGACAGGGCAGGTGACAGAGGTGACAGGGGAGGTGACAGGCCGGCCGGTGACACAGCCGCTGCCATCAGCGGCAGCCCGGCCGGTTCTCCCGGACCCCGCCCGGCCCCGCGTGGGAGGGGCTGGCCTGGGAGGGGACACGGGGACAGGGGGACACGTGGGGGACATTGGGGGACATGTGGGGGACATGGTGGGACAGGGGGACACGTGGGGACATTGGGGGGGACATGTGGGGGACATGGTGGGACAGGGGGACACGTGGGGGACATTGGGGGGGACATGGTGGGACAGGGGGACACGTGGATGCGGGGACATGGAGGGGATGTTGGGGACATGGGGACACGGGGACACGGAGGGGACACTGGGGACCGGGCAGTGCTGGGAGGGGACATGGGGACATTCGGGATATGGGGGACAAAGAGGGGACACTGGGGACATGGGGACATTTGGGATATTGGGGACAAAGAGGGGACACTGGGGACATGGGGACATTTGGGATATTGGGGACAGTGGGGCGCGGGGGGTGGGGACATTGGGGGACAGGGGGCCAGGGGGGGACATGGGGGACATTGGGGACAAGGGGGGGACATGGGGGACATGGGGGACATGGGGGACATGGGGGACATTGGGACAAGGAATGTCCGGGGCGTTGGGGACACAGAGGGGACATCGGGGGGATATCGGCATGGGGGCGGTGGGGACACTGGGGGGTCACAGGGGGGTCACAGGGGGTCACAGGGCACACGTGGGTGTCCCCGTTGTCCCCCCCGTGTCCCGTGACCCCTCCCGGTCCCCGTGACCTTTGACCCGGCGCGGGGGCGGCTGATTCATTTCCCGCCACCCCCGCTCAGTGGGCGGGGCCTGTCTGAGGGTACGTGGGCGTGGTTTCCGCTGCGTGGGCGGGGCTCTATGTGGGGCAGGAGGCGGGCCAGGCGTGGGCGTGGCCTCGAGGGAAGGGGGCGGGCCCAGTGCTGATCCCGGGCGGTGATTGGGCGGAGGGCGTGGCCTCGGCGGCGGAAGGGGGCGGGGCCTGCGTGGCGCGCTCGGGGCCGCGATGGTGAGCGCGGCCCGGGGGGGGGATGGGGGGGCCCGGGGGGGATTTTGGGGATTCCGGGGGGGTTTGGGGACCCCCTCGCGACCCCCGACCCCCCCCGACCCCCCGGGACCCCCCGAACACCCCCGGGACCCTCTGAGCCCCCCCCGGGCCCACGCGACCCCCGTGAGCGCCCCCGAGCCCCTCTCGGGACCCCCCCAAAGCCCCCCCAAAGCCCCCCCAAAGCCCCCCCGACTCCTTTGCCCGCCCAAATCCCCCCCGTGCCCCCCAAATGCCCCAAACCCCCCTGACCCCCCCCAAACCTCCCCTGACCCCCCGTGCCCCCCTGACCCCTCTGTGACCCCCCCGTGCCCCCCTGACCCCTCTGTGACCCCCCCGTGCCCCCCCAGCTGTTCTATTCGTTCTTCAAGTCCCTCGTGGGCAAGGACGTGGTGGTGGAGCTCAAGAACGACCTCAGGTACGGGGGTCCCGACACCCCCGGAACACCCCAAAAACCGCCCCGGGAACACCCCAAAAACCGCCCGAAAACACCCCAAAAACCGCCCGAAAACACCCCAAAAACCGCCCCGGGAACACCCCAAAAACTGCCCCGGGAACACCCCAAAAACCGCCCGGAACACCCCAAAACCGCCCGAAAACACCCCAAAAACCGCCCGGAACACCCCAAAAACCGCCCGAAAACACCCCAAAAACTGCCCTGGGAACACCCCAAAACCGCCCGGAACACCCCAAAAACCGCCCGAAAACACCCCAAAAACTGCCCTGGGAACACCCCAAAAACTGCCCGGAACACCCCAAAAACCACCCGAAAACACCCCAAAAACCGCCCCGGGAACACCCCAAAAATCCCCCCCAGGACCCTCCAGGAACACCCCTAAAAAGCCCCTGGAACCCCCAAAATTCCCCCCGGGGACCCCTCCCCATGGGACCCCCAAAAATTCCCTTGGGACCCCAAAAGCCCCCCAATTCCCCCCCCCAAACCCCCCCGAGACCCCCCAGGACCCCCCAAACCGCCCTTGTCTCCCCCCAGCATCTGCGGCACGCTGCACTCGGTGGATCAGGTGAGTGGGGGGTCCCGGGGGGGGGTCCTGGGGGGGTTTGGGGGATCCCTGGGGGTCCCCGGGGGTCTCAGAGCCCCCCCTGATCCCCCCGTGCCCCCCCCAGTACCTGAACATCAAACTGACCGACATCAGCGTCACGGACCCCGAGAAGTACCCGCACATGGTGGGGCTGGGGGCGTCTCGGGGGTCTTTGGGGGGATCCTGAGGGGGTTTGGGGGGCACTGGGTGGGATTTGAAGGGTCCTTTGGGGGTCCTGGGGAAGTTTGGGGGGTGCCTGGGGGGCTCTCAGTGGTTTTGGGGTGGGGTCTTGGTGCTTTTTGGGGGTTCTTGGGGGCACCTCTGGTTTTTTGGGGGGTTTGGGGTTTCTCTGTGGGTTTTGGGGGTCTCAGGGGGGTGTCAGTGATTTGGGGAGGGGTCTCAGGGGGTGTCAGTGATTTGGGGAGGGGTCTCACGGCCGTGCCCCCTCCCCAGCTCTCGGTGCAGAACTGCTTCATCCGCGGCTCCGCGGTTCAGGGGTTTCTCTCTGTGTATCTCGGTGATTTTTGGGTTTTTTTGGGGGGGTTTTTTTGGGGTTTCTCTGTGGTTTTGGGGTCTCAGGGGGATGTCAGTGATTTGGGGAGGGGTCTCAGTGGTGCCCCCTCCCCAGCTGTCGGTGAAGAACTGCTTCATCCGCGGCTCCGTGGTTCGCTACGTGCAGCTGCCCGCGGACGAGGTGGACACGCAGCTGCTGCAGGACGCGGCGCGCAAGGAGGCGCTGCAGCAGAAACAGTGACCCCGAAACCGGGGGGATTCACCCCAAAATCGGGGGGGATTCACCCCATAATCTGCTGAGACCCCTCCCCAAAACCTCCTGAAAATCCGGGGGGATCCCGCCCAAAATTGGGGGGAATTCACCCCAAAATCGGGGCGGATTCACCCTGAAATCCGGGGGGATCCCTTCCCCGAAATCGGGGGGATTCGCCCCAAAATATCGGGGGGTTCACCCCAAAATCTGCAGGGACCCCTCCCCAAAACCTGAACGGGGACCCCTCCTGAAAATCCAGGGGATTCACCCCAAAATCCGGGGGGATTCACCCCAAATACCCAGGGGCATTCACCCAACCCTCCCACGAACAGAATTCAGCCCAAAATCGAGCCAGGTCTGTTGTTGGGGATTCAGCCCAAAATATCTGCAGAGACCCTTCCCCAAAACGGGGGGATTCACCCCAAAACTGGGGGAATTCATCCCAAAATGTGCAGAGACCCCTCCCCAAACCCGGGCTGATCTCCCCCAAGCTCCGGGGGTCTCCCCGGCCCCTTTCCCGAACCCCAATAAATGCCGGGCCCTGCCCCGCTCTGTGTGCGTCACCCACGGGGCGGTTTGGGGCATTTGGGGGGATTTGGGAGTTTTTGGGGGACTTGAGTGATTCTGAGGTGTATTTATGGTGTTTTTAGGGTGATTTTGGGAGTTTTTGGGGTGATTTGGGGATTTTTAGGGTGTTTTGGGGTTTTTCAGTGGTTTCTGGGGTATTTTTGGGTGTTTTTGGGCTGATTTCGGGTTTTGGCCGATTTCGGGTTTTTGGGCTGATTTCGGGTTTTTGGGCCGACTTCGGGTGTTTTCGGGCCGATTTCGGGGTTTTTGGGCCGATTTCGGGGTTTTTGGGCTGATTTCGGGTGTTTTTGGCCGATTTCGGGTGTTTTCGGGTGTTTTCGGGCCGATTTCGGGTGTTTTCGGGCCGATTTCGGGGTTTTTGGGCCGATTTCGGGTGTTTTGGGGTGATTTCCGGGCCGATTTGGTTTGTTTTCGCCATTTCGTGTTTCTTTCGTGTTTCGGCCATTTCGGGTTTTGGGCCGATTCGGGTGTTTTGCGTTTGTTTTCGCATTTCGGGGTTTTCGGGCCGATTTCGGGGTTTTTGGGCTGATTTCGGGTGTTTTTGGGCCGATTTCGGGTGTTTTGGGGGTGATTTCGGGGTTTTCGGGGGTCTCCCGGCCCCCCCGTTGGGCTCGCGCGGTTTTTGCTCCTCCGCTCCGCTGGGGGCGCCAAGCGCGGCGGGCTCGGCGCTCCGTTTGCGTCATCTCGACGGCGCCGGAAATCCGCGGCGCGCCAGCCAATGGCAGCGCGGGGTTCCGCGCATGCGCAGCGCGCTCCGCCCCACGTGTCTACTCCCTGTGCCGCCGCCGCCGCCGCCGCCGCAGGTACCGGGAGGGGCGGGAGGGCCACGTGACCCCCGGGACCCACCCCGGGAGCCCCAAAAGCCCCAAACTCCCCCCAAAATATCCCTCCAAACAAACCCCGTACCCACAGGTCCCGGTAGCGGCCCCCAGCCCCACCTGCGGCCCTCGGAGACTCCCGAAAACCCCGAAATCAGCCCCGGCACCTCCGAACCCCGGGACCCCCGTTCCCCCCCATCTAACCCCCTAGTCCTCCCCCATTTTCCCCCTTTTTCTCCCGATTTCCCCCCAATTTTCTCTCCCTTTACGCTCCCATTCCCTCCCATCAATCCCCCCACTTCCCCCCCATTTTCTCCCCCAGTTTCCCCTGTTAATTTTTAATTGTCTTAAAAATTTTTCTCCATTTTTATTTCCTCCCACCCAGCGATGCCGCCCCTCCATTATCCCTTCGTTTATTTTTTTTATCTTTTATTTTATTTTTTAGTTTTATTATTTAACTTTTTAATACTAATATTTTGAATTCCCCCCCCCCCAGCGATGCCGCCCCTCCCGGGGACGCCCTCGTTAATTTTTCAATTATTTTCATTTTTAATATTAATATTTTTATCCCCCCACAGCGATGCCGCCCCTCCCGGGGACGCCCCCGTTAATTTTTCAATTATTTTCATTTTTAATATTAATATTTTAATTCCCCCCCCCAGCGATGCCGCCCCCCGGTGCTGCTGCTGCCGCCCCCCCGCGGACGCCGCCGCTCTGCGCATGCTCATCGCCGCGCGCTTCTCCGAGGCCCCGCCCCCGGCGCTGCAGCGCGTGCCCCCCGCCGCCGGGGCCCCGCCCCCGCAGCCGCTGCCGGCACTGCGCATGCCCGGCGGGGCCCTGCTGGGCCCGGGCGCGGCCGCGCTGCTGCTGAGCCCCCCGCGCATGCGCGGCCGCGACCCCGCCGAGGCCGCCCTGGTGCGGCAGTGGGTGGCGTTCGCTGAGGGGGACCTGGGGACAGCGGCGGCCATTGCCATGGGGGGGCCCAAACAGGTGAGGGGAGTCCTGGGGTACCATTGGGGGGGGGTTTGGGGGTGTTTGGGGGGGTTACAGTGAGATTTGGGGGGGTTTGGAGGGGTTTTGGGGCAGTTTGGGGGGTCCCTGGTGTGGCAGTGGGTGGTGTTCGCTGAGGGGGACCTGGGGACAGCGGCGGCCATTGCCATGGGGGGGCCCAAACAGGTCAGAGGGGGCTGGGGAGGGGTCCTGGGGTACATTGGGGGGGTTACAGTGAGATTTGGGGCGGTTTGGGGGCAGTTTGGGGGGTCCCTGGTGCGGCAGTGGGTGGTGTTCGCTGAGGGGGACCTGGGCGCAGCGGTGGCCGTGGCCATGGGGGGGTCCCTGGGGGGGGTACAGCTGGAATTGGGGTGTTTGGGGAGGGGTCCCTGACGCCCCCTGCCCCCCAGGCCCGGCCCCACGGGCTCCAGGAGCTGCTCCGGGCTCTGGGGGCTCTCGAGTCCCACCTGAGCAGCGGCCGCTCCTTCCTGGTGGGCGACGGCGTCACGCTGGCCGACGTCACCGTGGTGTGCGCCCTGCTGGGGCCCTTCACGCAGGTGAGACCCCTCCCCAGATCCTGCTGGGACCCCCGGGAACGCCCCCAGATCCCCCTGAGCCCCCCAGTGTCACCGTGGCCGACGTCACCGTGGCCTGTGCCCTGCTGGGGCCCTTCACACAGGTGAGACCCCTCCCCAAAATGTGAGAGACCCCCGGGAATGCCCCCAGATCCTCCCCCAGTGTCCCCAATGTCCCTGTGACCCCCCCCAGGTGCTGGACCCCCCCTCCCGGGCCCCATTTCTGGGGGTCTCCCGCTGGTTCCTGTCCTGTGTCCGTCCGTGTCCGTCTGTCCGTCCGTGACCCTGTGACCCTCCCCCAATGACCCCCCCATGGTCTGTGTGACCCCCCCATGGTCTGTGTGACCCCTCCCCATATTCCTGCCCCCCCCCAGGTGCTGGACCCCCCCTCCCGGGCCCCGTTCCCGGGGGTCTCCCGCTGGTTCCGGTGCTGTGTCCGCCTGCCGCAGTTCCGGGCCGAGCTGGGGACGTGCGGCTCTGCGGGGGGGGGGACACCCCCGGGACGCCCCCAGGAGACCCCCGGGAGCGCCGGTGAGGCTGGGGGGTCACGGGGAGGGGGGGGTGGGGAATTGGGGGGGAAATGGAGATTTTGGGGGGGCGAAAATGGAGATTTTGGGGGGGAAAATGGAGAGTTTGGGGAAAAATGGAGATTTTGGGGGGGAAAATGGAGATTTTGGGGGGGAAAAATGGAGATTTTGGGGAAAAATGGAGATTTTGGGGGAAATGGAGATTTTGGGGGGGAAAAAATGGAGATTTTGGGGGGGGAATGGAGATTTTGGGGGGTTTTGGGAAGGAAAATGGGGATTTTGGGAGGGAAAGCGGAGATTTTTGGACGTTTTTGGGGCTAAAACCGTCGCTTTTGGGGGTCCCACATTGTGACCCCGTTTTGTGCCCTCCTGGCCCAGCAGAGCAGCCCCGGGCGGGGGTCCCGGGGGGGGTCCCGGCCGAGCCCCCCGGCCCAGCCAAGAGCGCGGCGCAGCTGAAGAAGGAGGCCAAGAAACGGGAGAAAATGGAGAAATTCCAGCAAAAGCAGGAGAAGAACCGGCAGCTGCAGGTGGGGGGGGGTCCCTGGGGGTCCCCGGGGGTCCCCGGGCCCCCCTGACCCCCCCGACCCCCCCAGGCCCAGGCCAAGGCCAAGCCCAGCAAGGCGCGGCGGGAGCTGCAGGGGCTGCGCTACGAGACCCCCACCCCCCCCGGCTGCAAGAAGGGTGAGGGGGGGTCTCAGATGGGGTTTGGGGGGTCTGGGGGGTTTTGGGGGGTTTTGGGTGGGTTTCAGGAGGGTTTGGGGGGTCTTGGGGGCGTTTGGGGGGTGTGGGGGGATCTTGGGGAGGTCTGGGGGGGTCTCAGGAGGGTTTGGGGGAGTCTGGGGGGGTTTTGGGGGGGTCTGGGGGGGCTCCAGGTGTGTTCGGGGGTCTGGGGTACATCTGGGGGTGTTTGGGGGGGGGGCTTGGGGGTCTCAGGAGGGTTTGGGGGGCTCTTGGGGGGTTTGGGGGCCGTTTGTGGGGGTCTCAGGACGGTGTGGGGGGTCTGGGGGGTGTGTGGGGGGGTTTTGGGGGGTCTCGGGTGGCTTTTGGGGGCATTTTCGGGGGTCTCAGGAGGGTTTTGGGGGGCTCCATGTGAGGCTCAGGGGGTTTTTGGGGCCCTCGGTGGGTCTGGGGGGCTCTGGGGGCACAGGGGGGTTCCAGGGCGGGCTCTGAGCCCAGGGACCCCTCCCCAGACGTGGGGGGACCCCTCCCCGAGAGCTACAGCCCCGGCTACGTGGAGGCGGCGTGGTACAGCTGGTGGGAGCAGGAGGGCTTCTTCCGGCCCGAGTGGGGCGTGAGTGGGGGTCCTGGGGGGGTCTGGGGGGTCTGGGGGGGTCCTGGGGGGTTTGGGGGTAGTTCTGGGGGTTGGGGCAGTTCTGGGGGGATTGGGGAGTTCTGGGGGTTTGGGGCAGTTCTGGTACAGCTGGTGGGAGCAGGAGGGCTTCTTCCGGCCCGAGTGGGGCGTGAGTGCGGCCCTGGGGGGCTTTAAATGGGTCTGGGGGGGTCCTGGGGGGGTCTGGGGGGCTTTAAATGGGTCTGGGGGGGTCCTGGGGGGTTTGGGGGTGTCCTGGGGGGGTCTGGGGGGGTCTTTAGATGCGTCTGGGGGGGTCCTGGGGCGGTTTGGGGGGGTTTGGGGTAGTTCTTGGGGGGCAGTTTTTGGGGTGTTTGGGCCAGTTTTGGGGATCCCTGGGGGGTTTTGGGGGGTATTTTTGGGGGGATTTGTGGCAGTTTTGGGGTCCCTGACCCCCGTGTCCCCCAGCGCTCCCTGGACGCCCCCAACCCCCGGGGCGTGTTCGTGATGTGCCTCCCCCCCCCCAACGTGACCGGGACCCTGCACCTGGGCCACGCCCTGACCGTGGCCATCCAGGACACGCTGACCCGCTGGTGAGTGACCGCAGGGACCCCGCGTGACCCCGAGTGACCCTGAGTGACCATAGAGTGACCACAGTGACCATGAGTGACCGCAGGGACCCTGAGTGACCCCGAGTGACCACGAGTGACCATAGTGACCCCAGTGACCCTGAGTGACCATTGAGTGACCCTGAATGACCACGAGTGGCCATAGAGTGACCATAGTGACCATAGAGTGACCACAGTGACCCTGAGTGACCATAGAGTGACCCAGTGACCCCGATGACCACAGTGACCATAGAGTGACCACAGTGACCATGAGTGACCCTGAGTGACCACAGTGACCCTGAGTGACCTTGAGTGACCATTGAGTGACCATTGAGTGACCCTGAGTGACCACTGAGTGACCCGTAGAATGGTCACCAGTGGCCACCTGGGGTCTGTGGAGTGACCTCAATGTCCCCAATTTCCCCAGTGACCCCCTAATGACCCCAGTGACCTTAATTTCCCCAGTGACCCCCTAATGACCCCAGTGACCCCAATGACCCCAGTGACTCCAATGACCCCCCGATGACCCCAATGACCCCCCATTGACCCCCCAGGCACCGGATGCGGGGGCTGACGGCGCTCTGGGCCCCGGGCTGTGACCCCAGTGACCCCAGTGACCCCTCATTGACCCCCCAATGACCCCCCAGGCACCGGATGCGGGGGCTGACCGCGCTCTGGGCCCCGGGCTGTGACCCCAGTGACCCCAGTGACCCCTCATTGACCCCCCAATGACCCCCCAATGACCCCCCAGGCACCGGATGCGGGGGCTGACCGCGCTCTGGGCCCCGGGCTGTGACCACGCCGGCATCGCCACCCAGGTGGTCGTGGAGCGGCGCCTGCTGCGCTCCCGGGGGCTGACGCGGCACCAGCTGGGCCGGGACGCCTTCCTGCGGGAGGTGTGGCGCTGGAAGGACGAGTGAGTGACCCCTGAGTGACCACTGGGGGGGATGTGACCCCTGAGTGACCCCTGAGTGACCGATGGGGGAGGATGTGACCCCTGAGACCACTGGGTGACCCCTGACTGCTGGGGGAGTGTGGCGCTGGAAGGACGAGTGAGTGACCCCTGAGTGACCGATGGGTGACCGATGGGTGACCCCTGAGTGACCCCTGAGTGACCACTGGGGGTGTGACCCCTGAGTGACCACTGGGGGGGGTGTGACCCCTGAGTGACCCCTGGGTGACCCCTGACTGCTGGGGGAGTGTGGCGTTGGAAGGACGAGTGAGTGACCACTGGGTGACCGATGGGTGACCCCTGAGTGACCCCTGAGTGACCACTGGGGGGGATGTGACCCCTGAGTGACCCCTGAGTGACCACTGGGTGTGACCCCTGAGTGACCACTGGGTGACCCCTGACTGCGGGGGTGTGAACCCGATGAGTGACCCCTGAGTGACCGAGGGGGGGGCCCCTGAGTGACGCCCCTGAGCGACCCCCTGGGTGACCACTGGGGGGGGATGTGACCTCTGAGTGCTGGGGAGTGGTGCCAGAAGGACGAGTGTGACCACTGGATACCGGGGTGACCGAGGGGGGGTGAGTGAGTGACCACTGGCCCAGTGACCAATGGGGGTGTGACCCCTGAGTGACCCCTGGGTGACCCCTGAGTGACCAGTAGGGGGGGTGTGAGTGCTGGGGGAGTGTGGCGCTGGAAGGACGAGTGAGTGACCCAGGGGTGACCCCTGAGTGACCCCAGAATGACCCCAGAGTGACCCCAGGGTCATCCCCAGCACCCCAGAGTGACCCCTGGCACCCCTAAATGACCCCAGAGTGACCCAGGGCACCCCTGAGTGACCCCAGCGTGACCCCAGTGTAACCCCTGGCCCTCTCCGTGCCCCCAGGAAGGGTGACCGCATTTACCAGCAGCTGCGGCGCCTGGGCGCCTCCATGGACTGGGGCCGCGCCTGTTTCACCATGGACCCGGTGAGCGGGGGGCGCTGGGGGGCTCCCCAAACCGCCCTGACCCCCCCTGACCCCCCCCGACCCCCCCTGACCCCCCCTGACCCCCCTGACCCCCAGAAAATGAGCCGCGCCGTCACCGAGGCCTTCGTGAGGCTGCACGAGCAGGGCCTGATCTACCGGAGCCGGCGCATCGTGCACTGGAGCTGCGCCCTGCGCTCGGCCATCTCGGACATCGAGGTACCAAAAACCCCCAAAATCACCCCGAAAACAGCCCCAAAACCCCCCAAAGCACCCCCTGAAATATCCCCTGAAACACTGCTCCGAAATCCCCCAAAATCACCCCAAAATTGTGCGCTGGAGCTGCGCCCTGCACTCAGACATCAAGGTACCCAAATCACCCAAAATCACCCCGAAAACAGCCCCAGAAACCTCCCAAAACACTGCTCCAAACGTGCCCCAAAATCACCCCAAAATCACCCCAAAATCGTGCGCTGGAGCTGCGCCCTGCGCCCGGCCATCTCGGCCATCAAGGTACCCAAATCACCCAAAATCACCCCGAAACATCCCCCAAAACATCCCCTGAAACGCTGCTGCAAACACGCCCCAAAATCCCCCAAAACCACCCCAAAACCCTGCCCCAGGACCCCCAAAACCCTGCCCTGAGGCACCCCCCAAAACACCCCAAAATCCCCCCAGAATCCCCCCAAAATCACCCCAAAACCCTGCCCCAGGGACCCCCCAAATTCCCCCTGGAGGTTTTTGGGGTCTCAGTGAGGTTTTTGGGGTTTTAATGGGGTTTTTTGGGGGGTCTGAGGATGTTTTTGGGGATTTTTTTGGATCTCTCAGGTGGAGAAGAAGGAGCTGGGGGTTGGGGTTTTGGGGATGTTTTTGGGGTTTCATTAGGGTTTTTGGGGTAATTTTGGGGTGTTTTTGGGGTCTCTCAGGTGGAGAAGAAGGAGCTGGGGGGGGTTTGGGGTCTCAGTGGGGTTTTTGGGGTAATTTTGGGGTGTTTTTGGGGTAATTTTGGGGGTGTTTTTGGGGTGTTTTGGGGGTAATTTTGGGGATGTTTTTGGGGTAATTTTGGGGTGTTTTGGGGTCCCCAGGTGGAGAAGAAGGAGCTGGGAGGCCGCACGCTGCTCAGGGTCCCGGGCTATGAGGAGCCCGTGGAGTTCGGGGTGCTGGTGGCGTTCGCCTACCCCCTGGAGGGGGCTGGTAATTGGGGCTGGGGGCTTTGGGGGGGCTCTGGGGCCCTCTGGGGTCTCTGTGGGTTTGGGGGGTCGCAGAGTGTTTGTGGGGTCCTTGGGGGTCCCTCTGGGGTCCCTGTGGGGTCTCTGGTGTTTATGGGGGTCCCTGTGGGGATTTGGGGGTCTCAGAGGTTCGCATGGGGTTCTTGGGGGTCCCCGGGTGTCCCTGGGGGGTCCCTGGTGGTATGGGGGGCTCTGGGGTTTGGGGGTCTCTGTGAGGTCCCCATGGGGTTTAGGGGCTCCCAGGGTGTTTGGGGGTCCCTGAGGGGATTTGGGGGCCACGGCGTTTGGGGTCCCCTGGGGACCCTGACCCCGGGTACCCGCCCCCAGGTGACCGGTACCCGGTGGCCGTGGGGCCACCTGGGAAACAGCTGGAGACAATGCTGGGGACACCTGGCGTACACCCCGGGTGCACCTGGGTGCACCAGGTGGGCAGCACCTGGGGGCACCTGGGAAACAGCTGGGATACACCTGGGCACACCTGGGATACACCTGGGCACACCTGGGATGCACCTGGGTGCACCTGGGATACACCTGGGATACACCTGGGTGCACCTGGGATACACCTGGGATACACCTGGGATACACCTGGGATACACCTGGGACACACCTGGGGTACACCTGGGCACACCTGGGGTACACCTGAGATACACCTGGGACACACCTGGGGGCACCTGGGACACACCTGGGGTACACCTGGGATACACCTGAGATACACCTGGGGTCACACCTGGGATACACCTGGGCACACCTGTCCCCAATGGCCCCGCCCCCTCTGTCCCCCCAGCACCTGCGTGGTCGGAGCGTGCGTCACCCAATCACGGGCCGGGTCCTGCCCGTGCTGCACGACGCCGTCGTGGACCCCCAGTTCGGCACCGGTGAGGGGCGGGGCCGGGGGCGGGGCTTGGAGGGGGTGTGGTGATTTAGGGGTGTGTCTGTTTGGAGGCGTGGCTTGCAGGGGTGTGGCTTGGAGGGGTGTGGTTATTTGGGGGTGTGGTCTCTTTGGGTGGGGCTGGTTTGGGGTGTGGCTTTGGGGGTGTGGCTGTTTTGGGGTGTGGCTTAGCGGGGTGTGGCTTGCTTGGGTGTGGCCGGTTTGGGGTGTGGCTCAAGTGGGTGTGGCCTAAAGGGGAGTGGCTTAGTCCCTTTACATACCCATGGGCGTGGCCACTGCGACCGCACCTGGGCGTGGCCAGGCCGGGCGTGTCCCTGCGTGGGCGTGTCCCAGCCCCTCTGGCCCCGCCCCCAGGCGCGGTCAAGATCACCCCCGCCCACGACGCCGCCGACTTCGAGGTGGGGCAGCGCCACGGGCTGGGCGTGGCCGCGGTCATCGGCGAGGACGGCACCATGGTCAACGTGCCCGCGCCCTTCCTGGTCAGTTTGGGGCCGTTCGGGGCGTTCTGGGGGATTTGGGGTGTTTTGGGGGATTTGGGGGATTTGGGTTATTTTGGGCAGTTTTGGGTCATGGGCTGGGCGTGGCCGCGGTCATCAGCGAGGATGGTGCCGTGGTCAACGTGCCCGCCGCCTTCTTGGTCAGTCTGGGGCCATTCGGGGCATTTTGGGTTATTTTGGGGGATTTGGGGTGTTCTGGTCACTCAGTGGTCATTCTGTGGTTATTCTGTGGTCATTGTGGTCAGTCTGCCCAGGGCATGCCGCGGTTCCAGGCGCGCTCGGTGGGGCTGTGGTCGCTGTGGTCACTCAGTGGTCACCAGTGGTCACTATGGTCACTCAGTGGTCACTCTGCTCATGGTCACTCTGTGCAGGGCATGCCGCGGTTCCAGGCGCGCCAGGCGCTGCTGGAGACCCTCAAGGAGCGGGGGCTGTTCCGGGGAGTGACCGAGAACCCCATGGTGGTGCCCATCTGCAGGTGAGGGACACCTGGGGACAGGGGACACACCTGGGGACACACCTGGGGACACACCTGGGGACACGGGGGTGAGCGAGAACCCCATGGTGGTGCCCATGTGCAGGTGAGGGTGGGGACACACCTGGACACAGGTGACACACAGGTGACGCTCAGGTGTCACAGGTGACCCTGTACCTGTCCCCAGCCGCTCCAAGGACGTCCTGGAGCCGCGGGCCGTGCCCCCGTGGTTAATTCCCAGTGGTACACTCGTGACGCAGGTGTACAGTGCACAGGGCTCCCGCCGCTCAGGGCGTCGAGCGGCGGGCCGTGCGGGCGCGGGGGGGACCTGAGGCTGCACCCGCCCGGCCACGCCCGCACCTGGTTCACCTGGATGGACAACATCAGGTGAGAGAACACCTCAAAAACCTGCCCAAAAACCTGCCCCAAAACCACACTCACATCCCAAAAACCTGCCCCAAAACCTGCCCCAAAAACCTGCCCCAAAACCACACTCACATCCCAAAAACGTGCCCCCCAAAACCTGCCCCAAAACCACACCCACATCCCAAAAACCTGCCCCAAAACCTGCCCCAAAACCCTACCCCAAAACCACACCCACACCTGCCCGGCCACGCCCGCACCTGGTTCACCTGGATGGACAACATCAGGTGAGACCACACCCAGAACCACACCCAGAACCACACCCACACCTGCCCCAAACCCTGCCCCACACCTGGTTCACCTGGATGGACACAGGTGAAGCCCTGCCCCAGGTGTGCTGACCTGTCCCTCACCTGTCCCACCTGTCCCTACCTGTGCAGGGACTGGTGCATCTCCCGGCAGCTCTGGTGGGGCCATCGCATCCCCGCCTACTTCGTCACCATCGACGACCCCCAGGTGCCCCCCGGACAGGTGAGCACTGGTTTGTACTGGATTATACTGGGATAAACTGGGATGTACTGGGATAAACTGGGAAAGGGTTAAAGGGGGATTCGGGGTTACTGGTTTGTACTGGGAGGGGACTGGGGGGGTCTCTGGGTGATTTTTGGGGTGATTTTTGGTGTTTTTGGGGTCGCGGGATGAAGATGAGAAGTTCTGGGTCAGGAGGGGTTTCTGGGGTGATTTCTGGGGGTTTTTTTGGGGGTTTATTTTGGGGTTTTTTGGGGTTTAGGACGAGGATGAGCGGTTCTGGGTCAGCGGGGTCTCTGGGGTGATTTTTGGGTTTATTTTGGGTTCTTTTTTGGGTCATAGGATGAAGATGAGAAGTTCTGGGTCAGCGGGCACTCTGGGTCATTTGGGGTCAGTTTTGGGGTCAGTTTTTGGGGTGATTTTGGGCGTTTTTGGTTTCCAGGATGAAGACGAGCGGTTCTGGGTCAGCGGGCGCTCCCCGGACGAGGCTCGGGCCAAAGCGGCCGCAGCGTTGGCGGGGTCAGCCCCGAGCTGGTCAGGCTGAGGCAAGGTGGGGCTGGGGGCACGGGGGGGGCAATGAGCGGGTCACTGATGGTCACTGTGGTCACTCCTGGTCCCTCTGTGGTCACTGATGGTCACTGTGGTCACTCCTGGCCCCTCCTGGCCCCTGTGATGGTCACTGATGGTCACTGTGGTCACTCCTGGCCCCTCCTGGTCCCTCTGTGGTCGCTGATGGTCACTGTGATCACTCTGGCCCCTGCTGTCCCTGCTGGTCACTGTGGCCACCCCTGGTGGTCCCTCTGGTCACTCTGATGATCACTCTGTTGGTCCCTGCTGGTCACTGTGGCTCCTGTTGGTCACTGTGGTCACTGTGGTCACTCTCTGGTCACTCTGTGGTCACTCTGCTGCAGACGAGGACGTGTTGGACACCTGGTTCTCCTCCGGCCTCTTCCCCTTCTCCATCTTCGGCTGGCCCGACCAGGTCCGGGGGGTTTGGGGGTCCCTGGGGGTCCCATTCTCACTTTGGGGGTCCCGCTTTGCCCCTGGGGGTGTTTTTGGGGTCCCTGGGAGGATTTTGGGGGTCCCAGGGAGGATCTGGTATTTTTGGGGGGATTTTGGGGTTTTTTGGGGGGGGATTTAGGATCCCTGGAGGTGTTTATGGGGGTCCCAGGGGGTTTTTTGGGGGTCCCGTTCCCATTTTGGGGTCCCCCAGACCCCCGACCTGGAGCGTTTCTACCCGGGGTCCCTGTTGGGGTTTTGGGGGTCCCTGGGGGTTTTTGGGGTCCCTGGGTGGGATTTGGGGGGTTTTGGGGGTTTTTGGGGATCCCTGGGTGGGATTTGGGGGGGTTTGGGGGTTTTTGGGGTCCCTGGGTGGGATTTGGGGGGTTTGGGGTTTTTTGGGGGTCCCGTTCTCACTTTGGGGTCCCCCAGACCCCCGACCTGGAGCGTTTCTACCCGGGCTCGCTGCTGGAGACCGGGCACGACATCCTGTTCTTCTGGGTGGCCAGGATGGTGATGCTGGGGCTGGCGCTGACCGGGAAGCTGCCCTTCCGGGAGGTGGGACCCCAAAACGCCGAAAATCACCCCAAAAATCACCCCAAAAATAACCCCGAGAATAACCCCAAAAATACTCCTCAAAATGCAACCAAAATAACCCCAAAATCCACCCCAAAACCCCCCAGTGGTGATGCGGGGCTGGCCCTTACTGGGAGGCTGCCTTTTCATGAGGTGGGACCCCAAAACCACCTGAAACCACCCCAAAAATCACCCCAAAACCACCCCAAAGCGCCACCAAAAATACCTCTAAAATCCCCCACAAAACGCGTGAAAATAACCCCAAAAATGCCCCCAAACCCCCCGGCCCCACCATCCTCAGGTGTGTCACCTCTCCCCTACCTGTCCCAGGTGTCCCACCTGTCCCCCCAGGTGTACCTGCCCTGTCCCCAGGTGTCCCCAGGTGTGTCACCTGTCCCAGGTGTGTCACCGACTGTCCCCACCTGTCCCCCCAGGTGTGTCCCTGTCCCCAGGTGTCCCACCTGTCCCCCCAGGTGTACCTGCCCTCCCCAAGGTGTCCCCAGGTGTGTCACCGACTGTCCCCACCTGTCCCAGGTGTACCTGCCCTGTCCCCAGGTGTCCCCAGGTGTGTCACCTGTCCCAGGTGTGTCACCTGTCCCCACCTGTCCCCCCAGGTGTACCTGCACGCCATCGTGCGCGACGCCCACGGCCGCAAGATGAGCAAATCCCTGGGCAACGTCATCGACCCCCTGGATGTCATCACGGGGGTCACGCTGCAGGTGGGACCCCAAAAACGCCCCAAAACCACCCAAAAACACCCCAAACCCAGCCAAAATACCCAAAACCCCCCGAAAACCTCCAAAAAAGCCCCAAATCCCCGCAGGAGCTGCACCAGCAGCTGGAGAGCAGCAACCTGGACCCGGCAGAGCTGGAGCGGGCCCGGGAGGGGCAGGTGGGATTTTGGGGGGTCCTGGGGGGGATTTGGGGGATTTTGGGGGAGATTTGGGGGATTTGTGGGGTCTGGGGGGATTTGGGGTGGATTTGGGGCATCCAGGGGGAATTTGGGGGATTTGAAGGAAATTTGGGGTGGATGTGGGGGCGGCCGGGGGGGTTTTGGGGGGGGGTTTGGGGGGTTGTTTTGGGAGGGATTTGGGGTTTTGGGGGTGTTTTTGGGGGCTCTTTATCCCCTGTGTCCCCCCAGAAACGCGACTTCCCCGAGGGGATCCCCGAGTGCGGGACGGACGCGCTGCGCTTCGCCCTCTGCGCCTACACGGCTCAGGGTACCCGAGAGTGCCCCAAACCGCCCCAAAACCACCCCAAAACCACCCCAAAAACACCCCAGAAACACCCCAAAAACACCCCAAAAACACCCCAGAAACACCCCAAAAACACCCCAAAAACACCCCAAAAACACCCCAAAAACACCCCAAAAACCAAAACACCCCAAAAACCCTAAAACACCCCAAAACACAAAACACCCCAGAAACACCCCAAAACACCCCAAAAACACCCCAGAAACACCCCAGAAACACCCTAAAACACCCTAAAAACACCCTAGAAACACCCCAGAAACACCCCAGAAACACCCCAAAAACACCCCAAAACACCCAACACCCTAAAACCACCCCAAAACACCCCAGAAACACCCCAAAAACACCCTAAAAACACCCCAGAAACACCCCAGAAACACCCCAGAACCAACCCGAAACTGCCCCAAACCGCCCCAGAAACACCCTAAAACCAAGCCAAAACACCCCAATAACACCCCAAAACACCCTAAACCGTCCTGACACCCTAAACACACCCCAAAACACCCCAAAACCACGCCAGAACATCCCAAAACAAATCCAAAACAAACCCAAAACCAATGCAAAATACCCCAAAAATACACCAGACCCACCCCACATCCCCTCAACCCCTCCATTTTGCCCCCAGGCCGGGACATCAGCCTGGACGTGGGGCGCGTGCTGGGGTACCTGACCCTTTTTGCCCCATTTTACCCCATTTTGCCCGTTTTGCCCCATTTTACCCCGTTTTGCCCCATTTTACCCCATTTTACCCCATTTTACCCCATTTCCCCTATTTGCCCTGCGTGGGCGTTTTTACATTTTACCCCATTTTGCCCCATTTTGCCCCATTTTACCCCAATGCCCCGTTTTGCCCCGTTTGGCCCCCAGGCCGGGACATTAACCTGGACGTGGGGCGCATGCTGGGGTACCTGACCCTTTTTGCCCCATTTTACCCCATTTTACCCCATTTTACCCCATTTTACCCCGTTTTACCCCCAGCGATTAACCTTTTTGGGGTACTTCCCCTTTCCCTTTTCTTTTTGCCCCATTTTACCCCTTTTGCCCCATTTTTACCCCATTTTGCCCCATTTTGCCCCATTTTACCCCGTTTTGCCCCTTGCCCCATTTTGCCCCATTTTGCCCCGTTTTGCCCCCAGGCCGGGACATTAACCTGGACGTGGGGCGCGTGCTGGGGTACCCCCTTTTTTCCCCCTTCCCCTCCCCGTTGGCGGTCTAACGGTGTGACGGGCGCCGCGCTCAGGGGGGAGCCCCCGCCCCGGACACACAGGTACCCCCCGGGACCCCCTGGGACCCCCCTGACACCCCCCATAGCCCCCCTGAACACCCAGAGACCCCCGGGACACCCCCGAGACTCCCTTGGGACCCCCTGAACCCCCTGAGCCCCCCAGTTATGGGGCTGAGACTTCCCCCTCCCAACCCATGGGGTTTTCTGAGCCCCCATTCTCCCCAATGTCCCCATTGACCCCAATGTCCCCATTGACCCCAATGTCCCCCCAGTGTCCCCATTGACCCCAATGTCCCCATTGACCCCAGTGTCCCCAATGTCCCTGTTGTGTCCCCAATGACCCCAATGTGCCCCCGGTGTCCCCCCAATGTCCCCCTGACCCCCCTGCTGTCCCCAATGACCCCAATGTCCCCAATGACCCCAATGTCCCCAATGTCCCCACAGTGTCCCCAATGTCCCCACAGTGTCCCCAATGTCCCTTTGGTGTCCCCAGGTGCCCCGGGGGTCGCTGGCCGAGCGCTGGGTGCGCAGCCGCCTCAGCCGGGCCGTGCGGGGCTGCGGCGCCGCCCTGGGCGGCTTCGACTTCCCGGCGGCCACCACGGCCGTGCACGGCTTCTGGGTCTACGAGTTCTGTGACGTGTACCTGGTATGGCCTTGGGGACACTGGGGACGCTGGGGGGACATTGGGGTGTTCATGGGGTCTGTGGGGTTTATGGGGGATATGGGGGTACAGAGCTCTACGGGGCCACCACGGCCGTGCACGGGTTCTGGGTCTATGAGTTCTGTGACGTGTACCTGGTATGGGGACACTGGGGACATTGGGGGGACATTGGGGACATTGGGGTGTTCATGGGGGTTATGGGGGTTATGGGGTACAGAGCTCTACGGGGCCACCACGGCCGTGCACGACTTCTGGGTGGTTTTTGGCAATCCTGGCTGGTGTTGGGGTCCCCAGAGTGGTTTTTGGGGTCCGTGGGTGTTTTTTAGGATCCCCAGCTGTTCTTTGGGGTCCCTGGGGGTCATTTGGGGTCCACAGGTAGTTTTTGGGATTCCCTGTCTGTTTTTGGGGTTCCCTGGTGTTATTTGGGGTTTGTGGGTGTTTTTTGGGTTCCCTGTCTGTTCTTTGGGGTTCCCTGGGCGTTTTTTGGGGTTCTCAGGGTGGTTTCTGGGGTTTTTGGGGGTTTTGGGATGGTTTTTTGGGGTTTTCGGGGTGGTTTTTGGGGTTTTGGGATGGTTTTTTGGGGTTTTTGGGGTGGTTTTTGGGGTTTTTTGACCCGTTTCTCCCCCCCCAGGAATGTGTGAAGCCGGTGCTGGCCCGAGCGACCCCCGCCCAGCCCGGGGGGGAGGGGCAGGAGGAGGAGGGGGAGGGGCAGCAGGAGGGGGAGGGGCGCGACGGCGACGAGGAGGAGGAGGAGCAAGGTGAGGGGGGAGGGGCGGGGGGTCCTGGGGGGTTTGGGGGTCCTGAGGGGTTTTTGGGGGTTCCCAAGGGTTTTTTGGGGGTCCCAGGGGGATTTTGGGGGGATCCTGGGGGTTTTTGGGGTTCCTGATGATGATGATGATGATGATGAAGGTGACGTGGAGGCCGTCAGGGCCACGCTGCTGCTCTGCCCGGACGGGGGGCAGGTGTCGGTTCTGGGGTTTTTGGGTGGTTTTTGGGGTTTTTGTGGGGTTTTTTTGGGGGGTTTTGGGGTTTTTTATGGCGCTGATTACAATGATGATGATGATGGTGATGATGACGATGATGATGACGATGATGATGCTGATGATGATGATGGTGATGATGACGATGATGATGATGATGATGATGACGATGATGATGGTGGTGATGATGACGATGATGATGATGGTGGTCCCCAGGTGACCTGGCGGCCGTCAGGGCCACGCTGCTGCTCTGGGCAGGTGTTTTGGGGGGGTTTTGTGGGGTTTGGGTGTTTTTTGGGTTTTTGGGGGTTTTTGGGGTGCTGATCACAACGATGATGACGATGATGATGATGATGATGACGATGGTCCCCAGGTGACCTGGCGGCCGTCAGGGCCACGCTGCTGCTCTGCCTGGACGGGGGGCTGCGCCTGCTCGCCCCCTTCATGCCCTTCCTGGCCGAGGAGCTGTGGCAGCGCCTGCCCCGCGCCCCCCCCGCGCCCCCCAGCGTCAGCCTGGCCCCCTTCCCCGAGCCCGAGCAGGTCTGGGGGTCCCGGGGGGGTCTGGGGGGTCCTGGGGGCGATCCCAGGGGGTGTTTATGGGGCTCAGGGGGATTTGGGGGTCCTTGGGAGGATTTGGGTGTCCTGAGGGGTCCTGGGGGGTTTTGGGGGGTTCCTGGGTGGGGTTTGGGTGTTTTGGGGGTCCCAGGGGGTCCCTGACGCCCCCCGCCCCCCCCGCTGTGCCCCCCAGTTCTGCTGGCAGGACGAGGAGGCCGAGGCCACCATGGAGTTCGTGCTGAGCATCGTGAGGGCGCTGAGGAGCCTGAGGGCGGCGCACGGGCTGACCCGCCAGAGACCCCGCGTGTGAGCTGGGGAGGGGGCGTCGGGGCTCCGGGGGGGTTAATGGGGGTTTGGGGGGGTTAAATGGGGGTTAACGGGGTTTTATGGGGGTTTGGGGGTCCTGGGCATCACAGCCCCGTGTGAGCTGGGTGGGGGGCTTCGGGGTCTCAAATTCGGGTTTGGGGGGCTCTGGGGGCTCCTCTGGGGGTCTCTGGGTTTTCTCAGGGGGTCTCCAGGGATCTCAGGGGGTCTCTAACCCCTCGTTTTGTGCCCCCAGGTTTCCTGCAGACCCCAGACCCGAGCTGGGGTCCCGGGGTCCTGGGGCTGGGTTTTTTTGGGTCTCAGGGGGCTCTACTCGTTTGTAGTGCGCGGGGTGGGCTCCGGCGTGCGCTGCTGGGGGGTGGGGGGCCCCGGGCCGCGTCGGGGCGCCCCCCGGGCTGCGCGCGTGCGTCGGCGTCCGGCTGCGGTGCACCTGCTGCTGCAGGTGAGGCACCGCGTGACGTCATCGGGGTGACGTCATCATTGACACAGTGACGTCAGCGGGGTGGGCGGGGTCCCTTTGGGGCTTTGGGGTCACTCTGGGGTCCATGTTGGGCAGTTTTGGGGTCATTTTGGGGGCTTTGGGGTCCCCAGCACCACCATGCCATCACAGCCCCACCGCACCCCCATTTTTTTGGGGTGGTTTTCCCCATTTTTCGGGTTTTTTCCCAATTTTTCATTTTTTCCCCCATTTCAGGGCATCGTGGACCCCCCCTCGGAGCTGGCCCGGCTCGGGGGGCGCCGCCGGGAGCTCGGCCGGGCCCTGGAGCGGCTCCGGGAGCGCCGGGCGGGCCCCGGGTACGCCCAGAAGGTTCCGCCGCAGGTGCAGGAGAACGACGAGGCCAAGGTGGGCAAGGGGGGTCTGGGGGATTTTGGGATTTTGGGGGTTTTTTGGGATTTTTGGGAATTTTTTTGGGGGATTTTGGGGGTTTCTGGGGGGATTTTGGGGTTCCTGCTTCCCCCGCAGCTGGCCCAGCTGGAGTCGGAGCTGCGGAACGTTCTGGAAGCCGAGGAGCTGATGAGGAAAATGCTGTGACCCCTCCCCCCCATCCCCTCAGGAACCCTCCCCAAATAAAGCCTAGCTTGGCCCCGCCTCCACCTTGTGCTCATTGGGGGACCCCTGGGGGGGCGTGGCTTCACCCGGACAATGGGGTGGGCGTGGCCGCAGGTGGGGGCTCATGTTGCGTCCTGCTATGGGCGTGGCCTGGTGGGCGGGGCCACTTCTGACCCCTCCCCCTTTTTAACCCTAAAGAGACGCCGGGACCGAATTTTTACAAAAAACCTTTAATTAATTCCATAATTAACGAATTAATTCCTCTCCGTGCGCGTTGGGGGTTGGGGGGGGGCGTGGGGGTGGGGGGGGGGGGGGGGGGGGGGTCACAGCGCCCAGGGCAGGCGGAAGGCCTGGGGGGGGAGGGGCGTGCAGTGCGAGGCCTCGAAGTTCTGCAGGTGCTGCTGGGCCTGGGGGAGGGGCAGGGGGCGTGGTCAGCGCTGGGGCCACGCCCGCCCCACCCCGGGCCACGCCCAGCCCGCCCCGGCCACGCCCACACTCACCAGGTACAGCGCCAGCTGCTGCCGCTGGGCGGGGCTCAGATCCTCACCTGCAAAAGGGGGCGGGGACAAGGTCAGGGGTGTGGCCAGAGCCACGCCCAGTTCCTGATTGGTTCCTCTGCACGACCCGGCAGCCAATCGCTGCTGCTTCCCCCCAGCGCTGCCACGCCCTGCGCTCCCATTGGCTGCTCATTGCCCTGCCCAGCCAGGCCACGCCCATCTCAGCCCCATACCGATCAAAGCTCCAGGAAAAGGGGGCGGAGCAAAGGCCTTGAATCACTCCTGGCCCCGCCCCTGTCCCTCCCCCACCCACCCCCCACCCTGTTAGGCCCCGCCCACCCCATTAAGTCCCGCCCACTGCGGATCCAGGGGAAGGGGGGGCTGCGGTTGCCCTGGAGCTGCTCCAAACCCCGCCCCTGCCCCTCCCAGGCCCCGCCTCAGCCCCACCCAGTGAGGCCCCGCCAGCCCCGCCCACCGATGGCCCAGGGGAAGGGGGGGCTCCGGTCCCCCGCCCACTCCCGGAGCCGCTCCCGGCACCAGCTCTCGTCGGGGGGGCAGCGGCGCAGAACGGAGCCTGCGGGAAATGGGGGGAAAAACCGGGAATTAGGGACCGGAAACGGGGGCGGGATGGAAAAATGGGGAGGGGAGTTGTAAACCAAAACTGGGGTTAGAATATAAAAAACGGGGAGTTGGAACCCAAAAATGGG
Source organism: Camarhynchus parvulus (assembly GCF_901933205.1). Classification (NCBI taxonomy): domain Eukaryota; kingdom Metazoa; phylum Chordata; class Aves; order Passeriformes; family Thraupidae; genus Camarhynchus; species Camarhynchus parvulus. Next base: position 231,211 of record NW_022148347.1, read on the forward strand.
GATTTAACCCCGGAACTGCCGAACGGGACCCCAAAATCGTCACTCAGACTCCATGGGGGGGTCCCAGCCCGACCTGGGGAGGGGTCACTCAGGGGGGTCAGGGGTCAGTCAGGGGGGTCAGGGGTCAGAGGTCACTCACTCTGCTCCTCGGGCGTCGCCGCCTCGAGCCACTCCCGCACCGCCCGCAGCCCCTCCCCCGCCAGCACCTTGGGGTACCTGGGGGCAATCGGGGGGGTCAGGGACCCCCGGGACCCCAAAATCCCCCAAAGGACCCCAAACCCACCTGGGACCACCCCCAGGGATCCCCCAGACCCACCTCAGAACCCCCAAACCTCACAGAGACCCCAAACCCACATGGGGACCCCAAAACCCCCCAGGGACTCCCCAAAAGCCACTGGAGGATCCCCCAAACCTCCCTGGGCACCCCCAACCCCCCCTCAGGACCCCCAAACTCCCCCAGTTGTGCCCCAGCCCCCCCAGGACCCCCCAGACCACCCTGGGGACCCCCAGGATCCCCCAATTCCCCCGTCCCCACCGGTGCTGCAGCAGTTTGAGCAGGAGGTCGTTGCCGCGGTTGGAGGCGATGTCATCGGGGGTCCTGGGGGGACACGGGGGGGGTTTGGGTGGTTTTGGGTTTTTTGGGGGTCCCCAGGGTGATTTGGGGTTTTTGGGGTTTTTTGGGGGTTTTGGGGGTGATTTTGGGGGGTTTTTGGGGCCTCACGTGGTGGTGATGATCTCGTCCTTGGTGCGCCGCACCAGCAGCACGGGGCCCTGGTACCTGGGGGGAATTTGGGGGAATTTTTGGGGTTTTTGGGGGTGCCGTCCCCAGGAGGAGTCCCCAAAAGGCTGGGGGGGTTTTGGGGCTGTTTTTGGGGTGGTTTTGGGGGGTTTTGGGGCATTTCTGGGGTACCTGCAGAGCTGCTCGGCGTTGTTGAGGTTCAGGTGCTCCCGAACCGTCTGAGTCACCAACTCCCCTGGGGGGCAGAACCAGGGGCAGTTTGGGGGGAATCTGGGGGAATTTGGGGTTTTGGGGGGTTTGAGGGGTTTTGGGGGAATTTGGGTTTTTGGGAGGGTTTTTTGGGGGCTTTTGCTCGGTGTTTTTCGGGAGATGTTTTTAGTGTGATTTAGGGGTTTTTTGGAGGGTGGTTTTGGTGTGATTTAGGGTAAATTTTGGGGTGGTTTTGGGGATATTTTTGGGGTGATTTAGGGTCATTTTCGGGGTATTTTTGGGGTGGTTTTGGTGTGATTTGGGGGTGGTTTTGGGGGTGTTTTTAGGTGTTTTTTGGGATCTTTTTGGTGTTTTTTGGGAAAGGTTTTTGGTGTGATTTTGGGGTTTATTGGGGGGTGTTTTTGGGGGTTTTGGTGTGACTTGTAATTTCCGGTTTTTGGTGTTTTTGGTGTGATTTAGGAGTTTTTTGGGGACTGTTTTGGGGGTATTTTTGGTGTGATTTCGGGTGATTTCTGGGCTGGTTTTGGTGTGATTTTGGGTGATTTCCAGGGTGTTTTTGGGGATATTTTTGGGGTGATTTAGGGTTTTTTGGGGGCTGTTTTTGGGGTGTTTTTGGTGTGATTTCGGGCGGTTTCTGGGCCGTTCCTGGGGCGTCACTCACGCCAGCTGCGGGGCAGCACCTTCAGCGCCAGCGGCACGAGGTCGTCGAAGGAGGCGTCGAGGACGAGACCCCCGAGCTCGGGGTAGGACATGGCGGCCCAGGTGGCTGGGGGGCCCAAAACGGGTCAGGGGGGCCCAAAATGGGTCAGAACAGCCCCAAATGGGTCAGGGGGACCCGAAATGGGTCAGGGGGACCCAAAATGGGTCAGGGGGGCCCCAAATGGGTCAGAACAGCCCCAAATGGGTCAGGGGGACCCAAAATGGGTCAGGGGGACCCAAAATGGGTCAGGCGGGCCCCAAATGGGTCAGAACAGCCCCAAATGGGTCAGGGCTTGGCCCCCAGTCCCTCCCAGTGCCCTGAACCCCAATCCCAGTGCTCCCAGTTTGCCCAGTAGCAGTGAAGCCCCCGATGGACCAGGCCCCCAATCCATCCCAGTATAACCCAGTATAACCAGTATAACCCCATCCATCCCAGTATAACCCAGTACAAACCAGTATAACCAGTATAACCCGCTATTACCGGTGAAGCCGCCGATGGACCAGGCCCCCAATCCATCCCAGTATAACCAGTATAACCAGTATAACCTATAACCAGTATAACCCCGTCCATCCCAGTCCATCCCAGTATAACCAGTACAAACCGGTGAAGCCGCCGATGGACCAGGCCCCCAGTCCATCCCAGTATAACCAGTATAACCCAGTATAACCAGTATAACCAGTATAACCAGTATAATCAGTACAAACCAGTATAACCAGTATAACCAGTATAACCAGTACAAACCAGTATAATCCAGTATAACCAGTATTACCGGTGAAGCCGCCGATGGACCAGGCGTACACCACGATGCTGGGGGGGGCGAAGCGCAGCTGCTGCAGCGCGAAGCGAACCACGACGTCCATGGCGTTGGCCTCGCTCTGGGGCAGGGGCACCCCTTAAAAACGGCCCGGGGGGGCCCCAAAAACCCCCCAAAAATCCCGGGTTCAGGGACCCCCAAAAACCCCAAAAAACCCCCCAAAAATCCCGGGGTTCAGGGACCCCCAAAAACCCCAAAAAACCCCCCAAAAATCCCCCAAAAACCCCAAAAATCCCGGGGTTCAGGGACCCCCAAAAACCCCAAAATCCCCCATAAATGAACCCCAATCTTTGCGCCCACAGTGCTGGATTCACTCTGGAACCCCAAATGGGGGCTCAGGGGTCCCCAAAATCCCCCAAAATTCCCCCAGGACCCCCCCAGACTCACGGTGCCCCCAGGACCCCCCCAGGACCCCCCAATCCCCCCAGCGCCCCCAGACTCACGGTGCTGCCGCCGAAGCCGGGGTGGTTCCAGCCCAGCACCGAGTACCCGGCTGGGGGGGGATCGGGGGGGTCAGGGGGGGCTCCGGACCCCCCCAAATCCAAACATGATGGGGGGGGGGAACAGGGGCAGAAAGAACCCCCCAGAAAGTCCTGGGGGCGGTTTTGGGGTCCCTGGGGGGGTTCTGGGGGCAGCTTTGGGGTCTTGGAGGGAATTGAGGGGTCAGTTTTTGGGGTTCGGGGTCAGTTTCGGGGTCCCAGGGGCAGTTTTGGGGTCAGTTTTTGGGGTCAGGGGTTAGGGGTCAGTTTTGGGGTCAGTTTTTGGGGTCAGGAGTAATTTTGGGGTCAGTTTTTGGGGTCAGGGGTCAGTTTTGGGGTCAGGGGTCAGTTTGGGGTCAGTTTCGGGGTCCCAGGGGCAGTTTTGGGGTCAGTTTCTGGGGTCAGGGGTCAGGGGTCAGTTTTGGGGTCCGTTTTGGGGTCCCCTCGTACCCTCCAGGGGGGTGCTCAGACACCCGACCTCGTAGAAGCCGGCATTGCCCTCACAGCAAATCACCTGGGGGGGAAACGGGGGTCAGGGACCCCAAAATCCCCCTGGGACCCCCCAAAACCACCCTGGGACCCCCCAAAATCCCCCGGGACCCCAAAACCTCTCCGGGACCCCAAAATCCCCCCCCTGGGACCCCCAAACCCCCTGGGACCCCCCAAAATTCCCCCCAAACCCCCAGGGACCCCACAAACCCCTGTGGAATCCCCCAAAGCCCCCGGGACCCCCCAAAATCCCCCTTGGGATCCCCCAAACCCCCCCAGGAACCCTCTGAGACCCCTCCAGACCCCCCCAGGAACCCCAAACCGCCCCCAAATCCCCTCCAAATCACCCCCAAATTCCCCCAAACCCCCCCTGGGACCCCCCAAACCCCCCCACACCCCCCGTTCCCCACCAGGGTGTCCCCGCGGGCCCGGTCCCGGCCCCTCCTGTCGATGACCATGGCGTCGATCTCTTCCGGTCGCGCCGCCAACTTCCCCCCTCCCCACTGGGAACGGGCGGGGGTGCAAACTGGGAAATGGGGCATGCCCCCCCCCCGAGCTGGGACACGGGGCAAATGGGGGTCAGGGGGGCAAACGGGGCGGCAAATGGGGCAATTGGGAGCTTCGCCCGCTGCCCCCCGAACTGGGAAACGGGCCAAATACAGGGTCAGGGGGGCAAATGGGGGGGCAAATGGGAGATTCGCCTGCTGCCCCCCGAACTGGGGACGGGGCAAATGGGGGTCAGGGGGGCAAATGGGGGAAAGAAGGAGATCCGCGGCGCCCCGAGCTGGGCAATGGGGCAAATGGGGGTCAGGGGGGCAAATGGGGGGGCAAATGGGGCAATGGGAGCTTCACCCGCTGCGCCCCGAGCTGGGCAATGGGGCAAATACGGGGTCAGGGTTTGGGGTCCAGAGGTAATCCCGGGCTATTTCAGAATCCGCAACAATTCCATGGATAGTTTGGGATATTTTAAGGGTAATTTGGGATATTTTGGGTTTGTTTTTGGGACTCTCACCTGCTCGATGAGCCACGCCTGCCCCTGCAGCAACGTGGGGCTGGGCCGGGTGTGGCTCAGGGGCACTTGGGGATATCTCAGGGATATTTTGGGTTACATTTATGATATTTTGGGATAATTTTGGATACGTTTTTGGCTCTCACCTGCTCGATGAGCCGCGCCTAGCCCTGCAGCAGGGCTCGGTGTGTCTCAGGGATATTTGGGGATATCTCAGGGATACTTTAGGGTAACTTTATGGTATTTTGGGATAATTTGGGGGATATTTTGGGGGATATTTTGGGGCTCTCACCTGCTCGATGAGCCGCGCCTGGCCCTGCAGCAGCGCCGGCAGCAGCGCTCTCTGCAGCAGCCGCACCGAGCCCGGGAACAGCATCCGCCGGCCCAGGGTGTGAGCCAGGAGCAGCCTGGGGGCGGGGCCGGGACACGCCCAGGGGCGGGGTCAGTGCAGGCACACCCAGGGGTGAGGTCAATAGGACATGCCCAGGGGGCGGGGCCAGCACTCCCACCCATCTTTCCCCCCCACTGCCAATCAATCATCTCCTTCCCACCCTGACCACACCCACCCTCCTTAGCCCCGCCCACCCACTCTACATAGCCCCACCCCCACAAAGCCACACCCACCCGGGCCCCACCCACCCGGTATAACAACCACCTCACCCCTGCACGGCCCCGCCCACACTCGAGCCCCGCCCCCGCAGAGCCCCGCCCCCCGAGGCCCCGCCCACCTGGCCAGGGCGCACGGAAGTTTCCGGAGCGCCCCCAGGAGCCCCCGGGAGCCCCCCCGGGGCCGGGGCGGGGCCTGGAGCAGCGGCACCGCCCTCGAGCCGCCCCTGCGACCAATCACAGCTCAGGGGCGGGTCTGGGGGGGGCGGGGTTTGTTTTTGGGGTCCCAGGGGTTTTTTGGGTGTCCCAGGGGGTTTTAGGGCTCTTTTCTGATATCCCAGGGGATACTTTTGGTTCCCAGGATGTT
>NW_022148348.1:0-25674 GCF_901933205.1 Camarhynchus parvulus
CCAAAAGAATCCCCAAAAATTCCCCCCAAAAATCTCAACGAATTCCCAAAAATTTAACAAAAAACTCCCTAAAAACACCAAAAAATTCCCCAAAATCCCCCAAAAATTCCCAAATTTCCCCCAAAATTCCCAAATTTTCCCAAATTTCCCCCAAAATTCCCAAATTTCCCCCAAAATTCCCCCAAAATTCCCAAAATTTCCCCAAAATTTCTCACAAAAATCCCCAAAATTACTCAGAATTCAAGAGAAAAAATCCCCAAAAATCCCCCCAAAAATATTTCCCAAATAATTCCCAAAAATTCAAAAAAAAAATCCCAAAAATTTCTCCAAAAAATCCCCAAAAATTCCCAACCATTTCCCCCCAAAAACCCCAAAAGAATCCACAACAATTCCCATTCCATTCTCCCAAAAATTCCTTCCAAGAATCCCCAAAAATTCCCCCAAAATTAGAAAAAACCTCCTAAAAACACCAAAAAATTCCCAAAAATCCCCCCAAAATTCCCAAATTTCCCCCAAAATTCCCAAATTTTCCCAAAATTCCCCCAAAATTCCCAAAATTTCCCCAAAAATTCTCACAAAAATCCCCAAAATTACCCAGAATTCAAGAGAAAAAATCCCCCAAAAATCCCCCAAAAATATTTCCCAAATAATTCCCAAAAAGTCAAAAAAAATCCCAAAAATTTCTCCAAAAAATCCCCAAAAGACTCAAAAATTCAGCAAAAAAATTCCGAAAATTTCCATCAGAAAAAATAGAAAAAACCTCCCAAAATTCTTTCCCAAAAATTCCTAAAAAATGAAATAAATTCCAAAAAAATCACCCCAAAAAAAATCTCTAAAACCCCCAAAACTTCCCCAAGATTTCCCAAATTTCCCCAAATTCCCAAAAGAACTCCCAAAAAATTCCCCAAAAAATCCCCAAAATGACCCAGAATTCAGGAGAAAAATCCCCAAAATTCCCCAAAAATCCCCAAAAGTTACAAAAAGATCCAAAAAACCCAACAAAGCCCCAAAAATTCCCCTCAAAAATCCCAAATTTCCCCCCAAAAATCCCAAAAGAATCCCCAGAAATTCCCCCAAAAATCTCAAAGAATTCCCAAAAATTTAACAAAAAACTCCCTAAAAACACCAAAAAATTCCCCAAAATTCCCCAAAATTCCCAAATTTCCCCCAAAATTCCCAAATTTTCCCCAAAATTTCTCACAAAAATCCCCAAAATTACTCAGAATTCAAGAGAAAAAATCCCCCAAAAATCCCCCCAAAAATATTTCCCAAATAATTCCCAAAAAGTCAAAAAAAAATCCCCAAAATTTCTCCAAAAAATCCCCAAAAGAACCAAAAATTCAGCAAAAAAATTCCCAAAATTTCCCTCCGAAAAAATAGAAAAAACCTCCCAAAATTCTTTCCCAAAATTCTTTCCCAAAAATTCATAAAAAATGAAATAAATTCCAAAAAATCACCCCAAAAAAATCTCTAAAACCCCCAAAACTTCCCCAAGATTTCCCAAATTTCCCAAAATTCCCAAAAGAACTCCCAAAAAATTCCCCAAAAAATCCCCAAAATGACCCAGAATTCAGGAGAAAAATCCCCAAAATTCCCCAAAATTCCCCAAAAGTTACAAAAAGATCCAAAAAACCCAACAAAGCCCCAAAAATTCCCCTCAAAAATCCCAAATTTCCCCCAAAAATCCCAAAAGAATCCCCAGAAATTCCCCCAAAAATCTCAAAGAATTCCCAAAAATTTAACAAAAAACTCCCTAAAAACACCAAAAAATTCCCCAAAATTCCCCCAAAAATTCCCAAATTTCCCCCAAAATTTCCAAATTTCCCCAAATTTCCCCCAAAATTCCCAAAATTTCCCCAAAAATTCTCACAAAAATCCCCAAAATTACCCAGAATTCAAGAGAAAAAATCCCCCAAAAATTCCCCCAAAAATATTTCCCAAATAATTCCCAAAAAATTAAAAAAAAATCCCCAAAATTTCTCCAAAAAATCCCCAAAAAGAACCAAAAATTCAGCAAAAAATTCCCAAAATTTCCTCAAGAAAAATAGAAAAACCTCCCAAAATTCTTTCCCAAAATTCTTTCCCAAAAATTCCTAAAAATGAAATAAATTCAAAAAAAAACACAAAAAAAAAATCTCTAAAACCCCCAAAACTTCCCCAAGATTTCCCCAAATTCCCCAAAAGAACTCCCAAAAAATTCCCCAAAAAATCCCCAAAATGACCCAGAATTCAGGAAAAAAAATCCCCAAAATTCCCCAAAATTCCCCAAAAAGTTACAAAAGATCCAAAAACCCAACAAAGCCCCAAAAATTCCCCTCAAAAATCCCAAATTTCCCCCCAAAAATCCCAAAAGAATCCCCAGAAATTCCCCCCAAAAATCTCAAAAGAATTCCCAAAAATTTAACAAAAAACTCCCTAAAAACACCAAAAAATTCCCCAAAATTCCCCCAAAAATTCCCAAATTTCCCCCAAAATTTCCAAATTTCCCCAAATTTCCCCCAAAATTCCCAAAATTTCCCCAAAAATTCTCACAAAAATCCCCAAAATTACCCAGAATTCAAGAGAAAAATCCCCCAAAAATTCCCCAAAAATATTTCCCAAATAATTCCCAAAAATTCAAAAAAATCCCCAAAATTTCTCCAAAAATCCCCCAAAAGAACCAAAAATTCAGCAAAAAATTCCCAAAATTTCCCTCGAAAAAATAGAAAAAACCTCCCAAAATTCTTTCCCAAAATTCTTTCCCAAAAATTCTAAAAATGAAATAAATTCCAAAAAATCACCCAAAAAAAATCTCTAAAACCCCCAAAACTTCCCCAAGATTTCCCAAATTCCCAAAAGAACTCCCAAAAAATTCCCCAAAAAATCCCCAAAATGACCCAGAATTCAGGAGAAAAATCCCCAAAATTCCCCAAAATTCCCCAAAAGTTACAAAAGATCCAAAAACCCAACAAAGCCCCAAAAATTCCCCTCAAAATCCCAAATTTCCCCCAAAAATCCCAAAAGAATCCCCAGAAATTCCCCCAAAAATCTCAAAGAATTCCCAAAAATTTAACAAAAACTCCCTAAAAACACCAAAAAATTCCCCAAAATTCCCCCAAAATTCCCAAATTTCCCCCAAAATTCCCAAATTTCCCCCAAAATTCCCAAATTTTCCCAAATTTCCCCCAAATTCCCAAATATTCCCAAATTTCCCCCAAAATTCCCAAATTTCCCCCAAAATTCCCCAAATATTCCCAAATTTCCCCCAAAATTCCCAAAATTTCCCCAAAAATTCTCACAAAAATCCCCAAAATTACCCAGAATTCAAGAGAAAAAATCCCCAAAAATCCCCCCAAAAATATTTCCCAAATAATTCCCAAAAAGTCAAAAAAAAATCCCAAAAATTTCTCCAAAAAATCCCCAAAAGAACCAAAAATTCAGCAAAAAAATTCCGAAAATTTCCCTCCGAAAAAATAGAAAAAACCTCCCAAAATTCTTTCCCAAAATTCTTTCCCAAAAATTCCAAAAAAATGAAATAAATTCCAAAAAATCACCCCCAAAAAAAATCTCTAAAAGCCCCCAAAACTTCCCCAAGATTTTCCCAAATTTCCCCAAATTCCCAAAAGAACTCCCAAAAAATTCCCCAAAAAATCCCCAAAATGACCCAGAATTCAGGAGAAAAATCCCCAAAAATTCCCCCAAAACCCCCAAAAGTTACAAAAAGATCCAAAAAAACCCAACAAAGCCCCAAAAATTCCCCTCAAAAATCCCAAATTTCCCCCAAAAATCCCAAAAGAATCCCCAAAAATTCCCCCAAAAAATCTCAAAGAATTCCCAAAAATTTAACAAAAAACTCCCTAAAAACACCAAAAAAATTCCCCAAAATCCCCCTAAATTCCCAAATTTCCCCCAAAATTCCCAAAATTCCCAAATTTCCCCCAAAATTCCCGAATTTTCCCCAAAATTCCCCAATTTCCCCACCTTCCAGCTGCGTCTCCAGGATGTGCAGGCTGCAGTGGAACGCCCTCAGCGCTCGGCTGGCGGCCACACGGGCCGAAATTCCCAAATTTTCGGAACTTCCCGGATTTCCCTGGCTGCCCTCGGCCTCCTGGGCTTCCTCAGGGATTTTTGGGAATTCTGGGAATTCGGGGATTTCGGGGATTTCAGGGATTTCGGGGGTTTCGGCCATGAAGAGGAAAGTGCGGCCGATGGTGGCCCAGGCGCGCTGCTGCTCCACGGCGTCGCTGAGGGAGCGGGCCAGGGCCAGGTGCTGCAGCTGGTGCTGGGAAAATGGGGCAGAAAACAGGGAAATTGGTTAAAATTGGGGAAAATTGGGAATTTTGGGGGAAATTTGGGGAAAAAATTGGGAAAAAAAAGGTTGAAATTTGGTTAAAATTGGGAGCAATTTGCTGCTCTGAGGGGTCCCAGAGACGCCAGGGCAGGGAGAGGGGCTGGAGATGGGGCTGGGAAAATGGGGGAAAAATGGGGGAAATGGGTTAAAAATGAGAGAAATCGGAAAAATTGAGAGACATTGGGAGGAATTTGGAAGAAATTTGGGGGAAATTAGGAGGATTTGGGAAAAAATTGGGAAAAAATGGGGAGAAATTGGGAGCAATTTGCTGCTCTGAGGGGTCCCAGAGACACCAGGGCAGGGAGAGGGGCTGGAGATGGGGCTGGGAAAATGGGGGAAAAATGGGGGAAAAAAGTGGGAAATCGGTTAAAAATGTGGGGAAAAGGGGTGGAGATGGGGCTGGGGGAAGAAGGGGGGAGAATGGGGCAAAAAAAGAGGGAAATTTTGGGAAAAAATTGGGAAAAAATTGGGAAGAAATTGGGAGCAATTTGCTGCTCTGCTGGGTCACTGAGGGAGCGGGCCAGGGCCAGGTGCTGCAGCTGGGGCTCAGAAAATGGGGCAGAAAATAGGGAAATTGGTTAAAAATGGGGAAAATTGGGAATTTTGGGGGGAATTTGGGAAAAAATTGGGAAAAATTGGGTTAAAATTGGGGGAAGTTGGGAGCAATTTGCTGCTCTGAGGGGTCCCAGAGACGCCAGGGCAGGGAGAGGGGCTGGAGATGGGGCTGGGAAAATGGGGGAAAAATGGGGCAAAAAAGGGGGAAATTGGTTAAATTGGGAAAAATTGGAAAAATTGGTTAAAATTAGAGAGGATTTGGGGAAAATTTGGGGAACATTTGGGGAAAAATTGGTTAAAATTGAAGAAATTGGGAGCAATTTGCTGCTCTGAGGGGTCTGAGAGACGCCAGGGCAGGGAGAGGGGCTGGAGATGGGGCTGGGAAAATGGGGGAAAAAAGGGGGAAAAAAGGGGAAAATTGGTTAAAATTGGGGAAAATTGGGAAAGAAAGGGAAAATTTGGGAGGATTTGGCAAAAACATTGGGAAAAAATTGGGAAAAAATGGGGAGAAATGGGGAGCAATTTGCTGCTCTGAGGGGTCCCAGAGACACCAGGGCAGGGAGAGGGGCTGGAGATGGGGCTGGGAACATGGGGGAGAAATAGGGGGAAAATGGGGGAAATTGGTTAAAAATGGGATGAAAAGGGGGGAAGATGGGGCTAAGGGGAAGAAGGGGGGAAAATGGGGGAAAAAAGGGGGAAATTTTGGGAAAAATTTGGGAAAAAATGGGAAGAAATTGGGAAAAAATTGGGAGCAATTTGCTGCTCTGCTGGGTCACTGAGGGAGCGGGCCAGGGCCAGGTGCTGCAGCTGGGGCTGGGAAAATGGGACAAAAAACAGGGAAATTGGTTAAAAATGGGGAAAATTGGGAATTTTGGGGGGAATTTGGGAAAAAATTGGGAAAAAATTGGGGAAAATTTGGTTACAATTGAAGAAATTGGGAGCAATTTGCTGCTCCGCGTCGCTGAGGGCCGGGCCAAGGGCCAGGTGCTGCAGCTGGGGCTGGGAAAATGGGGCAGAAAACAGGGAAATTGGTTAAAAATGGGGAAAATTGGGAATTTTGGGGAGAATTTGGGAAAAAATTGGGAAAAAAAAGGGAAAAATTTGGTTGAAATTTGAGGAAATTGGGAGCAATTTGCTGCTCCTCGGCGTCGCTGAGGGAGCGGGCCAGGGCCAGGTGCTGCAGCTGGGGCTCAGAAAATGGGGCAAAAAACAGGGAACTTGGTTAAAAATGGGGAAAATTGGGAATTTTGGGGGGAATTTGGGAAAAAAAAGGTTGAAATTTGGTTAAAATTGGGAGCAATTTGCTGCTCTGAGGGGTCCCAGAGACGCCAGGGCAGGGAGAGGGGCTGGAGATGGGGCTGGGGGAAAATGGGGAAAAATGGGGCAAAAAAGGGGGAAATTGGTTAAAATTGGGGAAAATTGGAAAAAAATGGTTAAAACTAAAGAGGATTTGGGGAAAATGGGGGAAAATTTGGGAAAAAATTTGGTTAAAATTGCAGAAATTGGGAGCAATTTGCTGCTCTGAGGGGTCTGAGAGACGCCAGGGCAGGGAGAGGGGCTGGAGATGGGGCTGGGAAAATGGGGGAAAATGGGGCAAAAAAGGGGGAAATTGGTTAAAAATGGGATGAAAAGAGGGGGAGATGGGGCTGGGGGAAAGAAGGTGGAAAAATGGGGGCAAAAAAGGGGAAATTTTGCGAAAAATGGGGAAGAAATGGGAAGAAATTGGGAGCAATGGGGAGCAATTTGCTGCTCTGCTGGGTCACTGAGGGAGCGGGCCAGGGCCAGGTGCTGCAGCTGGGGCTCAGAAAATGGGACAAAAAACAGGGAAATTGGTTAAAATTGGGGAAAATGGGAATTTTGGGGGGAATTTGGGAAAAAATTGGGAAAAAATTGGGAAAAAATTGGGGAAAATTTGGTTACAATTGGGAGCAATTTGCTGCTCTGAGGGGTCTGAGAGATGCCAGGGGCAGGGAGGGGGGCTGGAGATGGGGCTAGGAAAATGGGGAAAAATGGGGGAAAATGGGGAAAAAATTTGGGGAAAAAATGGGATGAAAAGGGGGGAAGATGGGGCTGGGGAAAGAAGGTGGAAAAATGGGGCAAAAAAGGGGGAAATTTTGGGAAAAAATTGGGGAAAAAATGGGGAAAAAATTGGGAAGAAATTGGGGGAAGTTGAGAGCAATTTGCTGCTCTGCTGGGTCACTGAGGGAGCGGGCCAGGGCCAGGTGCTGCAGCTGGGGCTGGGAAAATGGGGCAGAAAATAGGGAAATTGGTTAAAAATGGGGAAACTTGGGAATTTTGGGGGAAATTTGGGGAAAAAATTGGGAAAAATTTGGTTAAAATTTGGTTAAAATTGGGAGCAATTTGCTGCTCTGAGGGGTCCCAGAGACGCCAGGGCAGGGAGAGGGGCTGGAGATGGGGCTGGGAAAATGGGGGAAAAAAGGGGGAAATTGGTTAAAAATGGGATGAAAAGAGGGGAAAATGGGGCTGGGGGAAAGAAGGGGGGAAATGGGGCAAAAAAGGGGGAAATTTTGGGAAAAATGGGGAAGAAATGGGAAGAAATTGGGAGCAATGGGGAACAATTTGCTGCTCTGCTGGGTCACTGAGGGAGCGGGCCAGGGCCAGGTGCTGCAGCTGGTGCTGGGAAAATGGGGCAGAAAACAGGGAAATTGGTTAAAAATGGGGAAAAATGGGAATTTTGGGGGGAATTTGGGAAAAAAATGGGAAAAAAAAGGGAAAAAATTGGTTGAAATTTGGGGAAATTGGGAGCAATTTGCTGCTCCTCGGCGTCGCTGAGGGAGCGGGCCAGGGCCAGGTGCTGCAGCTGGGGCTCAGAAAATGGGGCAAAAAACAGGGAAATTGGTTAAAAATGGGGAAAATTGGGAATTTTGGGGGGAATTTGGGAAAAAAAAGGTTGAAATTTGGTTAAAATTGGGAGCAATTTGCTGCTCTGAGGGTCCCAGAGCGCCAGGGGGGGAGGGGGGCTGGAGATGGGGCTGGGGGAAAATGGGGGAAAAATGGGGCAAAAAAATTGGTTAAAATTGGGGAAAATTGGAAAAAAATGGTTAAAACTAAAGAGGATTTGGGGAAAATGGGGGAAAATTTGGGAAAAAATTTGGTTAAAATTGCAGAAATTGGGAGCAATTTGCTGCTCTGAGGGGTCTGAGAGACGCCAGGGCAGGGAGAGGGGCTGGAGATGGGGCTGGGAAAAATGGGGAAAATGGGGCAAAAAGATTGGATTAAAAATGGGATGAAAAGAGGGGGAGATGGGGCTGGGGGAAAGAAGGTGGAAAAATGGGGCAAAAGGGGAAATTTTACGAAAAAATGGGAAGAAATGGGAAGAAATTGGGGAGCAATGGGGGAGCAATTTGCTGCTCTGCTGGGTCACTGAGGGGAGCTGGGCCAGGGCCAGGTGCTGCAGCTGGGGCTCAGAAAATGGGACAAAAACAGGAAATTGGTTAAAATTAGGGAAAATGGGAATTTTGGGGAATTTGGGAAAAAATTGGGAAAAAATTGGGAAAAATTGGGGAAAATTTGGTTAAAATTGGGAGCAATTTGCTGCTCTGAGGGTCTAGAGATGCCAGGGCAGGGAGAGGGGCTGGAGATGGGGCTGGGAAAATGGGGGAGAAATGGGGAAAAATGGAAATTGGGAAAAATGGGATGAAAAGGGGGAAGATGGGGCTGGGGAAAGAAGGTGGAAAAATGGGGCAAAAAGGGAAATTTTGGGAAAAAATTGGGGGAAAAATGGGACAAAAAATTGGGAAGAAATTGGGGGAAGTTGAGAGCAATTTGCTGCTCTGCTGGGTCACTGAGGAAGGAGCCAGGGCCAGGTGCTGCAGCTGGGGCTGGGAAAATGGGGCGGAAGGAAAATAGGGAAATTGGTTAAAATGGGAAACTTGGGAATTTTGGGGAAATTTGGGGAAAAAATTGGGAAAAATTTGGTTAAAATTTGGTTAAAATTGGGAGCAATTTGCTGCTCTGAGGGGTCCCAGAGACGCCAGGGCAGGGAGAGGGGCTGGAGATGGGGCTGGGAAAATGGGGGAAAAAAGGGGCAAAAAAGGGGGAAATTGGTTAAAAATGGGGGGAAAAGGTGGGGAGATGGGGTTGGGGGAAAGGGGAAAATGGGGAAAAAAGGGGAAATTTTGGGAAAATTGGGAAGAAATGGGGGAAGAAATTGGGAGCAATGGGGAACAATTTGCTGCTCTGCTGGGTCACTGAGGGAAACGGCCCGGGGCAGGTGCTGCAGCAGTGGTGCTGGGAAAATGGGGCGAAAAACAGGGAAATTGGTTAAAAATGGGGAAAATTGGGAATTTTGGGGAAATTTGGGAAAAATAGGGAAAAAAGGGAAAAATTGGGGAAAATTTGGTTAAAATTGGGAGCAATTTGCTGCTCTGAGGGGTCCCAGAGAGGCCAGGGCAGGGAGAGGGGCTGGAGATGGGGCTGGGAAAATGGGGGAAAAAAGGGGGAAATTGGTTAAAAATGGGATGAAAAGAGGGGAAAATGGGGCTGGGGGAAAGAAGGGGGGAAATGGGGCAAAAAAGGGGGAAATTTTGGGAAAAATGGGAAGAAATGGGAAGAAATTGGGAGCAATGGGGGAACAATTTGCTGCTCTGCTGGGTCACTGAGGGACGGGCCAGGGCCAGGTGCTGCAGCTGGTGCTGGGAAAATGGGGCAGAAAACAGGGAAATTGGTTAAAAATGGGGAAAAATGGGAATTTTGGGGGGAATTTGGGAAAAAAATGGGAAAAAAAAGGGAAAAAATTGGTTGAAATTTGGGGAAATTGGGAGCAATTTGCTGCTCCTGGCGTGAGCTGAGGCTGAGGCCAGGGCCAGGTGCTGCAGCTGGGGCTCAGAAAATGGGGGCAAAACAGGGAAATTGGTTAAAAATGGGGAAAATTGGGAATTTTGGGGGGAATTTGGGAAAAAAAAGGTTGAAATTTGGTTAAAATTGGGAGCAATTTGCTGCTCTGAGGGGTCCCAGAGACCGGGGCAGGGGAGAGGGGCTGGGAGATGGGGCTGGGGGAAAATGGGGAAAAATGGGGCAAAAAAGGGGGAAATTGGTTAAAATTGGGGAAAATTGGAAAAAAATGGTTAAAACTAAAGAGGATTTGGGGAAAATGGGGGAAAATTTGGGAAAAAATTTGGTTAAAATTGCAGAAATTGGGAGCAATTTGCTGCTCTGAGGGGTCTGAGAGACGCCAGGGCAGGGAGAGGGGCTGGAGATGGGGCTGGGAAAATGGGGAAAATGGGGCAAAAAGGGGAAATTGGTTAAAAATGGGATGAAAAGAGGGGGAGATGGGGCTGGGGAAAGAAGGTGGAAAAATGGGGCAAAAAAGGGGGAAATTTTGCGAAAAATGGGGAAGAAATGGGAAGAAATTGGGAGCAATGGGGAGCAATTTGCTGCTCTGCTGGGTCACTGAGGGAGCGGGCCAGGGCCAGGTGCTGCAGCTGGGGCTCAGAAAATGGGACAAAAAACAGGGAAATTGGTTAAAATTGGGGAAAATGGGAATTTTGGGGGGAATTTGGGAAAAAATTGGGAAAAAATTGGGAAAAAATTGGGGAAAATTTGGTTAAAATTGGGAGCAATTTGCTGCTCTGAGGGGTCTGAGAGATGCCAGGGCAGGGAGAGGGGCTGGAGATGGGGCTGGGAAAATGGGGGAGAAATGGGGGAAAAATGGGGGAAATTGGGAAAAAATGGGATGAAAAGGGGGGAAGATGGGGCTGGGGGAAAGAAGGTGGAAAAATGGGGCAAAAAAGGGGGAAATTTTGGGAAAAAATTGGGGAAAAAATGGGGAAAAAATTGGGAAGAAATTGGGGGAAGTTGAGAGCAATTTGCTGCTCTGCTGGGTCACTGAGGGAGCAGGCCAGGGCCAGGTGCTGCAGCTGGGGCTGGGAAAATGGGGCAGAAAATAGGGAAATTGGTTAAAAATGGGGAAACTTGGGAATTTTGGGGGAAATTTGGGGAAAAAATTGGGAAAAATTTGGTTAAAATTTGGTTAAAATTGGGAGCAATTTGCTGCTCTGAGGGGTCCCAGAGACGCCAGGGCAGGGAGGGGGCTGGAGATGGGGCTGGGAAAATGGGGGAAAAAGGGGCAAAAAAGGGGGAAATTGGTTTAAAAAATGGGGGAAAACGTGGGGAGATGGGGTTGGGGGAAGAAGGGGGGAAAATGGGGAAAAAAAGGGGAAATTTTGGGAAAAATGGGGAAGAAATGGGAAGAAATTGGGAGCAATGGGGAACAATTTGCTGCTCTGCTGGGTCACTGAGGGAGCGGGCCAGGGCCAGGTGCTGCAGCTGGGGCTGGGAAAATGGGGCAGGAAACAGGGAAATTGGTTAAAATTGGGGAAAAATGGGAATTTTGGGGGGAATTTGGGAAAAAAATGGGAAAAAAAAGGGAAAAAATTGGTTGAAATTTGGGAAATTGGGAGCAATTTGCTGCTCTGCCGCCGCTGAGGGGAGGGCCAGGGCAGGTGCTGCAGCTGGGGCTGGGAAAATGGGGCAAAAAACAGGGAAATTGGTTAAAAATGGGGAAAATTGGGAATTTTGGGGGGAATTTGGGAAAAAAATGGGAAAAAAAAGGGAAAAAAATTGGGGAAAATTTGGTTAAAATCGGGAGCAATTTGCTGCTCTGAGGGGTCCCAGAGAGGCCAGGGCAGGGAGAGGGGCTGGAGATGGGGCTGGGAAAATGGGGGAAAAAAGGGGGAAATTGGTTAAAAATGGGATGAAAAGAGGGGAAAATGGGGCTGGGGGAAAGAAGGGGGGAAATGGGGCAAAAAAGGGGGAAATTTTGGGAAAAATGGGGAAGAAATGGGAAGAAATTGGGAGCAATGGGGAACAATTTGCTGCTCTGCTGGGTCACTGAGGGAGCGGGCCAGGGCCAGGTGCTGCAGCTGGTGCTGGGAAAATGGGGCAGAAAACAGGGAAATTGGTTAAAAATGGGGAAAATGGGAATTTTGGGGGAATTTGGGAAAAAAATGGGAAAAAAAAGGGAAAAAATTGGTTGAAATTTGGGGAAATTGGGAGCAATTTGCTGCTCCTCGGCGTCGCTGAGGGAGCGGGCCAGGGCCAGGTGCTGCAGCTGGGGCTCAGAAAATGGGGCAAAAAACAGGGAAATTGGTTAAAAATGGGGAAAATTGGGAATTTTGGGGGGAATTTGGGAAAAAAATTGGGAAAAAATTGGGGAAAATTTGGTTAAAATTGGGAGCAATTTGCTGCTCTGAGGGGTCCCAGAGACGCCAGGGGCAGGGGAGAGGGGCTGGAGATGGGGCTGGGGAAAATGGGGAAAAATGGGGGAAAAAAGTGGGAAATTGGTTAAAAATGGGATGAAAAGGGGGGGAGATGGGGCTGGGGGGAAGAAGGGGGAAAAATGGGGCAAAAAAGGGGGAAATTTTGGGAAAAATTGGGAAAAAATGGGGAAAAATTTGGTTAAAATTGAAGAAATTGGGAGCAATTTGCTGTTCCACGGCGTTGCTGAGGGAGCGGGCCAGGGCCAGGTGCTGCAGCTGGGGCTGGGAAAATGGGGCAAAAACCAGGGAAATTGGTTAAAAATGGGGAAAATGGGAATTTTGGGGGGAATTTGGGAAAAAAAAGGTTGAAATTTGGTTAAAATTGGGAGCAATTTGCTGCTCTGAGGGGTCCCAGAGACGCCAGGGCAGGGAGAGGGGCTGGAGATGGGGCTGGGAAAATGGGGGAAAAATGGGGGAAATTGGGAAAAAATTGGGAGAAATTGAGAGAAATTTGGAAGAAATTTGGAGTAATCCAGTAAGAAAATTGGAGAAAATGGGAGGAATTGGGAAAATTTGGTTAAAATCGGGAGAAAATTGAGAGAAAATATGGAAGAATTGGGAAAAATGAGGAAAAAGCAGGAGGGGTTTGGGATTGGAATTTGGGAATTTTGGGGTTTGAAATTTGGGATATTTGGAGGGGATTTTGGAAATTTGGGATTGGAATTTTGGGAATTTTAGGATTGGAATTTTGGGAATGGATTTTGGGAAGTCTATGGTTGGAAATTTTGGAAATTCTGGAGAGGAATCTTGGGCATGTGGGAATGAATTTTGGGATTGGAAATTTGGGGAATTCCGTGAATGGATTTTGGGAATCTCTGAGTGGAATTTTAAGGATTTTGGGAAAGGTATTTTTGGGTTTGATTTGGGGGAATTTTGGGAACCTGGGATTGGAATTTTGGGAATTTTGGGATTGGAATTTCGGGAATCTGGGATGGGATTCTGGGGGTTCTAAGAATGGATTTTAGGATTCTGGGAGTGGAAATTTGGGGAATTTTGGGAGTGGAATTTGGAATTGGAATTTTGGGAATCGGGGATTGGAATTTTGGGAATTTTGGGATTGGAATTTTGGGCATCTGGGATTGGAATTTTGGGAATTTTTGGATTGGAATTTTGGGAATCTGGGATGGGATTCTGGGGGTTCTAAGAATGGATTTTAGGATTCTGGGAGTGGAAATTTGTGGAATTCTGGGAGTGGAATTTGGAATTGGAATTTTGGGAATTGGGGATTGGAATTTTGGGAATTTTGGGATTGGAATTTTGGGAATCTGGGATTGGAATTTTGGGAATCTGGGATGGGATTCTGGGGGTTCTAAGAATGGATTTTAGGATTCTGGGAGTGGAAATTTGGGGAATGTTGGGATTGGAATTTGGGATTGGAATTTTGGGAATCGGGGGATTGGAATTTTTGGGAATTTTGGGATTGGAATTTTGGGAATCTGGGATTGGAATTTTGGGAATCTGGGATGGGATTCTGGGGGTTCTAAGAATGGATTTTAGGATTCTGGGAGTGGAAATTTGGGGAATTCTGGGAGTGGAATTTGGGATTGGAATTTTGGGAATTTTGGGATAGGAATTTTGGGAATTCTGGGATTGGATTTTGGTTGGGGGGGGGGTCTAAGAATGGATTTGAGGAATCTGGGAATGGAAATTCGGCTTCCTAAAATTCCAAATTCCCCAAATTCAATCCCAACATTCCCAAAATTCCCGAAATTCCCAAAAATTCCCATTTTCCCCTCACCCTCAGTGCCTGTGGGAAGCTCTGGAGCTCAGGGCCAGGCGCTCCTGATTTTCCCATTTTCCCGATTTCCACCCCCAAATTCCCTGCCAACATTCCCAGGGGATTTTGGGAATTCTGGGAATGGATTCGGTCATTTGGGATTGGAATTTGGGGAACTTGGCATTGGATTTTGGTATTTCCAGGGTCGATTTTGGGAATCTGGGATTGGATTTTGGGAATGTGAGATGGGATTTTTGGGAATTTGGGAATTCTGGGATTGGAATTTGGGAATTTGGGAAGGGATTTGGGGGGGTTTGATTGGATTTTGGGGAATGTGGGGATTGGAATTTTGGGAATTTAGATTGGTTTGGGGAATCTGGAGTTTGATTTGGGGAATTCTGGGATTGGATTTGGGGAATCTGGGATTGGAATTTTGGGAATTTGGGATTGGATTTCGAGAAGCAGAATGGAAATTTGGGGAATTCTGGGATTGGATTTTGGGAATTTGGGATTGGATTTTAGGAAATTGAGAATGGAAATTTGGGGAATTCTGGGATTGGATTTTGGGAATTTCAGGGTTGGATTTGGGAATCTGGGATTAGAAATTTAGAGAATTGTAGGAGTGGAATTTTGGGAATTGTGGGAGTGGAATTTGGAGAATTTGGGAGTGGAATTTGGGAATTGTGGGAGTGCAATTTGTGGAATTGGGATTGGATTTGGGAATTCTGAGAATGGATTTTGGGAATTCTGGGATTGGATTTTGGGAATTTCAGGGTTGGATTTGGGAATCTGGGATTAGAAATTTAGGGAATTGTAGGAGTGGAATTTTGGGAATTGTGGGAGTGGAATTTGGAGAATTTGGGAGTGGATTTTGGGAATTGGGGGAGTGGAATTTGTGGGATTCGGGATTGGATTTGGGGAATTCTAAGAATGGATTTTGGGAATTCTGGGATTGGATTTTGAGAATTTGAGAGCAGGTTTTGGGAATTCTGGGATTGGAATTCTGGGAATCTGGGGTTGGAATTTGGGAATGTGGAATTGGATTTTGGGGGGGGGTTTGATTGGGTTCTGGGATGGGGTTTTTAGAACTCAGGAATGGAAATTTGGCTTCCCAACA
Source organism: Camarhynchus parvulus (assembly GCF_901933205.1). Classification (NCBI taxonomy): domain Eukaryota; kingdom Metazoa; phylum Chordata; class Aves; order Passeriformes; family Thraupidae; genus Camarhynchus; species Camarhynchus parvulus. The sequence continues at coordinate 15,000 of NW_022148348.1, forward strand.
TTCCAATTTCCTAAAATTCCACTCCCACTTCCCAAAAACCATACCCCAACATTCCCAGAATTCCCGGAATTCCCGTTTCCCCTCACCTGCAGTGCCTGAGGGAAGCGGCGCAGCTCAGCCAGGCGCTCCCGATTTTCCCATTTTCCCGATTTTCCTCTTTCCCAAACCTCCCCAACCCCCACCCCGACATTCCCAGCATTCCCAGATTTCCCGAGATTCCCAAAATTCCCAAAATTCCCGTTTCCCCTCACCTGCAGTGCCTGAGGGAAGCGGTGCAGCTCGGCCAGGCGCTCCCCGACCTTGCGGTGAGCGACGGCGCAGCCCAGGGCGTCCCCGGAGCCCTGCAGCAGCTGCAGCTCCAACCGGTGCTGGGCCAGCGCCTCCTCGAACCGGCCTGGAATGGGAATGATCCCATAAATCCTGATCCCATTGATCCCATAGATCCCATAACCCTGATCCCATAAATCCTGATCCCATTGATCCCATAGATCCCATAACCCTGATCCCATAAATCCTGATCCCATTGATCCCATAGATCCCATAACCCTGATCCCATAAATCCTGATCCCATTGATCCCATAGATCCCATAACCCTGATCCCATATAAACCCTGAGCCCTGCAGCAGCTGCAGCTCCAACCGGTGCTGGGCCAGCGCCTCCTGGAACCGGCCTGGAATTGGGAATTCCAGACCCTCATCCCATAATTCCAGACCCTGATCCCAAAAATCCCAATCGTGATCCCCAAATTCCATTCCCAAATTCCCAAAATCCATTCCCAGAATTCCCAAAATCCATTCCCAGAACTCCCAAATCCAATCTCAGATCCCATAATCCGCCTAGAAATCCCAAAATCCCAATCCCAGACTCCCCAAATCCCACACCAGATCCCAAAATTCCAATAGCAGATCTCCAAATCCCAATCCGTCCCAATTCCAACCCCAGACTGCAAAATCCTCTCCCACATTCCCAAAATTCCAATCCCACATCCCAAAATTCCAATCCCACATCCCAAAATCCACTCCCAGAATTCCCAAATTCCAACTCCCAATTGCCAAAAATCCAATCCCAGATCCCAAAAATCCAAACCTGGATCCCAGTTTCCCATTCCCAGTTTCCCAGTTGGAAATCCCCGCCCATTCCCAGTTTCCATTCCCAGTTTCCCAGTTGGGAATTCCCATTTTTCCCGGAATTCTGTCTCACCATGAGCAGTCAGGATCTCTCCATTCCCATTCCCAGTTTCCCATTCCAGTTTCCCAGTCCCATTCCCAGTTTCCCATTCCCACTTTTCCCAGTTTGAATTCCCATTCCCCATTCCCCATTCCCAGTTCCCCAATTTCTCATTCCCAGTTTCCCCAGTTCAGAATTCCCATTTTTCCCTGGAATTCGCACCATGAGCAACCAGGATCTCCCCATTCCCATTCCCAGTTTCCCAGTTGGGAATTCCCATTTTTCCCTGGAATTCTCACCCTGAGCAGCCAGGATCTCCCAGTTTCCCATTCCCATTCCCAGTTTCCCCAGTTCGGAATTCCCATTTTTCCCTGGAATTCCCTCTCACCCTGAGCAGCCAGGATCTCCCCATTCCCATTCCCATTTCCATTCCCAGTTTCCCAGTTTGAATTCCCAATTTCTCAGTTCACATTCCTAATTTCACAGTTTGAATTCCCAGATTCCCACTTCAGAATTCCCAGTTTTCCCAGTCTCATTTCCAGTTTCCCATTCCCCATTCCCACTTTTCCCAGTTTGAATTCCCAGTTTCCCAGCCCCATTCCCAGTTCCCCAATTTCTCATTCCCAGTTTCCCCAGTTGGGAATTCCCATTTTTCCCTGGAATTCTCACCACGAGCAGCCAGGATCTCTCCATTCCCATTCCCAGTTTCCCCAGTTCGGAATTCCCATTTTTCCCTGGAATTCTCTCTCACCACGAGCAGCCAGGATCTCCCAGTTTCCCATTCCCATTCCCAGTTTCCCAGTTGGGAATTCCCATTTTTCCCTGGAATTCCCTCTCACCCTGAGCAGCCAGGATCTCCCCAGCCCCATTCCCAGTTTCCCATTCCCATTCCCAGTTTCCCATTCCAGTTTCCCATTCCCATTCCCTATTCCCACTTTTCCCAGTTTGAATTCCCAATTTCCCAGCCCCATTCCCATTCCCATTCCCAATTTCCCAGTTGGGAATTCCCATTTTTCCCTGGAATTCCCACCATAAGCAGCCAGGATCTCTCCATTCCCATTCCCAGTTTCCCATTCCCATTCCCAGTTTCCCCAGTTGGGAATTCCCATTTTTCCCTGGAATTCCCTCTCACCATGAGCAGCCAGGATCCCCCCATTCCCATTCCCAGTTTCCCAGTTCAGAATTCCCATTTTTCCCTGGAATTCTCTCTCCCCATGAGCAGCCAGGATCTCTCCAGCCCCATTCCCAGTTTCCCAGCCCAATTTCCAGTTCCATTCCCAGTTCCCATTCCCAGTTTCCCATTCCCATTCCCAGTTTCCCATTCCAGTTTCCCAGTCCCATTCCCTATTCCCACTTTTCCCAGTTTGAATTCCCAGTTTCCCAGCCCCATTCCCATTCCCATTCCCAATTTCCCTGTTCAGAATTCCCATTTTTCCCTGGAATTCCCTCTCACCATGAGCAGCCAGGATCTCCCCATTCCCATTCCCAGTTCCATTTCCAGTTTCCCAGTCCCATTCCCCATTCCCCATTCCCAATTTCCCAGGGGGTTTGAATTCCCAGTTTCCCATTCCCAGCCCCATTCCCAGTTTCCCATTCCCAGTTTCCCAGTTGGGAATTCCCATTTTTCCCAGGAATTCTCTCTCACCATGAGCAGCCAGGATCTCCCCAGCCCCATTTCCAGTTTCCCATTCCCATTCCCAGTTTCCCATTCCAGTTCCCATTCCCATTCCTATTCCCACCCTTTTCCCAGTTTGAATTCCCATTTCCCAGCCCCATTCCATTCCCATCCCCAGTTCAGAATTCCATTTCCCATTTTTCACCCCCAGGATTCCCCTCTCCCACCCATGAGCAGTCCCAGGATCTCCCCATTCCCATTCCCAATTTCCCAGTTCAGATTCCCAACCAGTTTCCCATTTTTCCTGGAATTCCAATTCTCTCACCATGAGCAGCCAGGATCTCTCCATTCCCAGTTCCATTCCCAGTTTCCCATTCCCATTCCCAGTTTCCCCAGTTCAGAATTCCCATTTTTCCCTGGAATTCTCACCATGAGCAGCCAGGATCTCCCAGTTTCCCATTCCCATTCCCAGTTTCCCCAGTTGAGAATTCCCATTTTTCCCTGGAATTCCCTCTCACCATGAGCAGCCAGGATCTCCCCAGCCCCATTCCATTCCCATTCCCAGTTCCCCAGTTGGAATTCCCATTTTTCCCTGGAATTCCCTCTCACCATGAGCAGCCGGGATCTCCCCAGCCCCATTTTTCCCAGTTTCCCATTCCCATTCCCAGTCCTTTTCCCAGTTGGAATTCCAGTTTCCATTTTCCCATTCCATTCACTTTCCCTCAGAATTCCCTTTCCCATGAGTCCTCGCAGCCGGGATCTCCCCAGCCCCATTCCCAGTTCCATTCCCAGTTTCCCCATTCCAATTCCCCATTCCATTTCCCTATTCCCATTTCCCAGTTTGAATTCCCAGTTTCCCATTCCCATTCCATTCCCCATTCCACTGCCCAGTTTCCCATTCCATTCCCTCTCCCAGTTGCCAGGAATTCCCATTCCCTTCCCAGTTCACAATTCCCATTTTCTGGAATTCCTCTCACCATGAGCAGCCAGGATCTCCTTCATCCATTCCCATTCCCAGTTTCCCCAGTTCAATTCCATTTCCCATTTTCCCATGAGCAGCCAGGCTTCCCCATTCCCATTCCCAGTTTCCCCAGTTGAGATTCCCATTTTCCTGAATTCCCTATCACCAGAGCAGCCGGTCCCATTCTCCCCCAATTTCCATTCCCAATTTCCCCAGTTCAGAATTCCCATTTTTCCTGGAATCCCTCTCACCATGAGCAGCCAGGATCTCCCAGTGCTTCCCATTCCCATTTCCCCAGTTCAAATTCCCATTTTTCCCTAGAATTCTCACCCTGAGCAGCCAGGATCTCTCAGTTTCATTCCATTCCCAGTTTCCCATTCCCCATTCCAACTTTCCCCAGTTTGAACTCCCAGTTTCAGAAATTCCCATTCTTTCCCTGCAGAATTCTTTTCTCACCATGAGCAGCCAGGATCTCCCATTCCCATTCCCAGTTTCCCCAGTTCGGAATTCCCATTTTTTCCCTGGAATTCCCTCTCACCATGAGCAGCCAGGATCTCTCCATTCCCAGTTCCCCAATTTCTCATTCCCAGTTTCCCCAGTTCAGAATTCCCATTTTTCCCTGGAATACGCACCATGAGCAGCCAGGATCTCCCAGTTTCCCATTCCCATTCCCAGTTTCCCCAGTTCAGAATTCCCATTTTTCCCTAGAATTCCCTCTCACCCTGAGCAGCCAGGATCTCTCCATTCCCATTCCCAGTTTCCCATTCCCATTCCCAGTTTCCCATTCCAGTTTCCCAGACTCTCCATTCCCATTCCCAGTCCTTCCCACTTTCCCCAGTTTGAATTCCCATTTTCCCAGTCCCTCTCACCATGCGTGCCCGCATCTCCCAATTTCCCTGTTCCGAATTCCCATTTTCCCTGGTCCAATTCCCCATTCCCATCCCATTCCCAGTTTGACGCATTTCCCAGTATTCCCGCCCCATTCCCAGTTTCCCCAATTTCCCAGTTCAGAATTCCCACTTTTCCCTGGAATTCCTCTCACCATGAGCAGCCAGGATCTCTCCATTCCCAGTTCCCATTCCCAGTTCCCATTCCCAGTTTCCCATTCCCCAGTTCCCCATTCACCCATTCCTTTTCCTGCACTTCTCACCAGTTGAGATTCCCAATTTCCTCCCATTTCCCATTCCCATTCCCAATTTCCCCAGTTGGGAATTCCCATTTTTCCCTGGATTCCCACCATAAGCAGCCAGGATCTCCATTCCCATTTCCCATTCCCAGTTTCCCCAGTTGGGAATTCCCATTTTCCCTGGAATTCCCTCTCACCATGAGCAGCCAGGATCCCCCCATTCCCATTCCCAGTTTCCCATTCCATTCCCATTTTCCCCATGGAATTCTCTCTCCCCATGAGCAGCCAGGATCTCCCCATTTCCCATTCCCCAGTTCCCAGCTATTCCAGTTCCATTCCCAGTTCCCATTCCCCGTTCCCAATCCCTTCCCAGTTTCCCATTCCAGTTTCCCAGTCCCATTCCTGCATTCCCACTTTTCCCAGTTTGAATTCCCAGTTTCCCAGCCCCATTCCATTCCCATTCCCAATTTCCCAGTTCCAATTCCCATTTTTTCCTGGAATTCCACTCCACCAATTGCAGCGGGATCTCCCCCATTCCCAGTTCCCATTCCCAGTTTCCATTCCCATTCCCAGTTTCCCAGTTCAAATTCCCATTTTTTTCCTGGAATTCTCACCAGGGCAACCAGGATCTCCCAGTTTCCCATTCCCATTCCCAGTTTCCCCAGTTGGAATTCCCATTTTCCCTGGAATTCTCTCACCATGAGCAGCCAGGATCTCCCCATTCCCATTCCCGAGTTCCCCAGTTGCGAATTCCCATTTTCCCTGAATTCCCACCATAAGCCCAGGATCTCTCCATTCCCATTCCCAGTTTCCCATTCCCATTCCCAGTTTCCCAGTTCAGAATTCCCATTTCCCTGGAATTCCCTCTCACCATGAGCAGCCAGGATCTCCCCAGCCCCATTCCCAGTTCCATTTCCAGTTTCCCAGTCCCATTCCCCATTCCCCATTCCCAATTTCCCAGTTTGAATTCCCAGTTTCCCATTCCCAGCCCCCATTCCCAGTTTCCCATTCCAGTTTCCCAGCAGTTGAATTCCCATTTTCCCAGGAATTCTCTCTCACCATGAGCAGCCAGGATCTCCCCAGCCCCATTCCCGTTTCCCATTCCATTCCCAGTTCCCATTCAGTTCCCATTCCCATTCCCTATTCCCCTTTTCCCAGTTTGAATTCCCAATTTCCCATCCCCATTCCCAGTTTCCATTCCAATTTCCCTGTTCAGATTCCCATTTTCCTGGAATTCCCTCTCACCATGAGCAGCCAGGATCTCCCATTCAGTTTCCCATTCCCATTCCCAGTTTCCCATTCCCCATTCCCCAGTTTCCCCAGTTTGGAATTCCCATTTTCCTGGAATTTCTGACCACTTAGGCAGCCAGGATTCTCCATTCCCATTCCCAGTTTCCCCAGTTGGAATTCCCATTTTTCCTGGAATTCCCTCTCACCATGAGCAGCCAGGATCTCCCCAGGCGGTTGCAGGCCGCCGCCTCCTCGACAGCGTTCGACTCCCAGTGACTTCTCCTTCGATTTCTCCAGCTCTGCCGGCAAAAATTCCCAAAAAATTAAATTTGGGAAAAAAATGGGAATCGGGGGTGGGATTGGGTTTTCCCCCAAGGGGATTTTGGGATAAGGGATTTACGGAGGTTTGGAAAAGTTTTTAGGGGTTTTTGGAAATGTCACTAAAAAAAAGGGAATTTTCAAAGAAAATTCAGAAAATTCTCAAAAAAAAAATCCCATAAAAAATCAGGAATTCCATTAAAACTAGAATTTCCACAAGGATCTAAGTAAAAAAGAAAAAAAATTCCCCAAAATCCAAGAAATTCCCAGAAAAATCCGGGGCGTTCTTAAAAAAAAAATCCGGGAAATTCTCAAAATTCCAGGAACGTAAAAAAAAAATCCAGGGAATTCCCAGAAAAATTAAAAGAATTCCTAAAAAAAAAAAAGAAAATCAAAGAAATTCCCACAAAAATCCAAGAAATTCCATTAAAAAATTCAAAAATATCCAACAAATTTTTAAAAATCCAGAAAATTCCCAAAAGGATCAGGGGAATTTCCACAAAAATCAAGAAATTCCCATAAAATTGAGAAAATTCCCCCAAATTCCAGGCAAAAAAATTCAGAAAATTCCCTCCAAGAAATCCTAGAAATTCCCAGAAAAAACTGAAAGAATTCCTAAAAAAAATCAAAGAGTTTCCCACAAAAATCCAGAAAATTTCCACAAGAATCTAAGAATTTTTTTTAAAAAAATCAAGAAAATTCCCACAAAAATCCAGGACATTAAAAAAAAATTCCAGAAAATTTCCCACAAAAATCCAAGAAATTCCCATAAAAATCCAAGGAATTCCTAAAATAAGCAAAGAAATTCCCATAAAAATCCAGGAAATTCTCACCAAGATCCAGGGAATTCCCAAAAATTCAAGAAATTCCACAAAAAAGAGCAGAAAATTCTCCCCCAAGAAATCCAAGAAATTCCCACAAAAATTAAATGAATTCCTAAAAAAAAAAAAAAATCAAAGAAATTCCCATAAAATCCAGAGGAAATCCCCACAAAATCCAGAAAATTCCTCCACAAAATCCAGCAAATTACCTCAAAAAAAAAAATCCAAGGATTTCCCACAAAAATCCAGGGAATTAAAAAATTCAGGAAATTTCCAAACCATCCAGGGAATTCCCAAAAAAAAATCCCTCTGAGGGGTTTGAGGGGTGATTTGTGAGGGGTTTGTGTGGTTAAAAAGCCCCAAAATAAAAATTAAAAATATTCATGAGGGGAATTGAGCTCCTGTGAGGGGTTTGAGGGATTGAAAAGCCCAAAATAAAAATTTAAAGACTTGTGAGGGAATTTGGAGCACCTGGGAGGGGTTTGAGGAATCAAAAAGCCCCAAAATAAAAATTAAAAACATTCATGAGGGGAATTAGGCTCCTGTGAGGGGTTAGAGGAATCAAAAAGCCCCAAAATAAAAATTTAAACACTCGTGAGGGAATTTCAGCTCCTGTGAGGGGTTTGAGGGATTAAAAAGCCCCAAAATAAAAATTAAAACATTCATGAGGGGAATTGAGCTCCTGTGAGGGGTTTGAGGGATCAAAAAGCCCCAAAATAAAAATTAAAACACTCGTGAGGGAATTTCAGCTCCTTTGAGGGGTTTGAGGTATTAAAAAGTCCCAAAATAAAAATTTAAACAATCATGAGTGGATTTCAGCTCCTGTGAGGGGTTTGAGAGATTGAAAAGCCCAAAATAAAAATTTAAACACTTGTGAGGGGATTTGGAGCACCTGGGAGGGGTGTGAGGGGTTGAAAAGCCCCAAAATAAAACTTTAAATACTCGTGAGGGGATTTCAGCTCCTGTGAGGGGTTTGAGGGGTTGAAAAGCCCAAAATAAAAATTAAAACATTCGTGAGGGGAATTGAGTTCCTGTGAGGGGTTTGAGGGGTTGAAAAGCCCAAAATAAAAATTTAAACAATCATGAGGGGATTTCAGCTCCTGTGAGGGGTTTGAGGAATTGGAAAGCCCCAAAATAGAAATTTAAACACTCGTGAGGGGATTTGGAGCACCTGGGAGGGGTTTAAGGTATTAAAAAGCCCCAAAATAAAAATTTAAACAATCATGAGTGGATTTCAGCTCCTGTGAGGGGTTTGAGGAATTGGAAAGCCCCAAAATAAAAATTTAAACACTCGTGAGGGGATTTGGAGCACCTGGGAGGGGTTTAAGGTATTAAAAAGCCCCAAAATAAAAATTTAAACACTCGTGAGGGGATTTGGAGCACCTGGGAGGGGTTTAAGGGATTAAAAAGCCCCAAAATAAAAATTAAAAACATTCGTGAGGGGAATTGAGCTCCTGTAAGGGGTTTGAGGTCTTAAAAAGCCCAAAATAAAAATTAAAAACATTCGTGAGGGAATTTCAGCTCCTGTGAGGGGTTTGAGGGGTTAAAAAGCCCCAAAATAAAAATTAAAAACATTCGTGAGGGGAATTGAGTTCCTGTGAGGGGTTTGAGGGGTTTGAGGGGTTGAAAAGCCCAAAATAAAAATTTAAACAATCATGAGGGGATTTCAGCTCCTGTGAGGGGTTTGAGGAATTGGAAAGCCCCAAAATAAAAATTTAAACACTCGTGAGGGATTTGATTGCACCTGGGAGGGGTTTAAGGTATTAAAAAGCCCCAAAATAAAAATTTAAACACTCGTGAAGGGATTTTAGCCCCCGTGAGGGGTTTGAGGTATTAAAAAGCCCCAAAATAAAAATTTAAACACTTGTGAGTGGATTTTGAGTTTCTGTGAGGGGTTTGAGGGGTTAAAAAGCCCAAAATAAAAATTAAAACACTCGTGAGGGAATTTCAGCTCCTGTGAGGGGTTTGAGGTCTTAAAAAGCCCCAAAATAAAAATTAAAAATATTCATGAGGGGAATTGAGCTCATTTGAGGGGTTTGAGGAATCAAAAAGCCCCAAAATAAAAATTAAAAACATTCGTGAGGAATTGAGCTCCTGTGAGGGGGTTTGAGGTATTAAAGCCCCCAAAATAAAATTAAAAATATTCATGAGGGGAATTGAGCTCATTTGAGGGGTTTGAGGAATCAAAAAGCCCCAAAATAAAAATTAAAAACATTCGTGAGGGGAATTGAGCTCCTGTGAGGGGTTTGAGGTATTAAAAAGCCCCAAAATAAAAATTAAAAACATTCGTGGGGGAATTGAGCTCCTTTGAGGGGTTTGAGGGATCAAAAAAGCCCCAAAATAAAAATTAAAACATTCATGAGGGAATTCAGCTCCCTCTGAGGGGTTTGTGGGGCTGAAAAAGCCCCAAAAAAAATTTAAACACTCGTGAGGGGGAATTCAGCACCTGTGGGAGGGTGTTTGAGGTATTAAAAGCCCCAAAATAAAAATTAAAACATTCGTGAGGGGATAGGCTCCTGTGAGGGTTAGAGGAATCAAAAAGCCCCAAAATAAAAATTTAAACAATCATGAGTGGATTTCAGCTCCTGTGAGGGGTTTGAGGGGTTAAAAAGCCTCAAAATAAAAATTTAAACACTCGTGAGCGGAATTGAGCTCCTGTGAGGGGTTTGAGGGATTGAAAAGCCCCAAAATAAAAATTAAAACATTCATGAGGGGAATTCAGCTCCTCTGAGGGGTTTGAGGTATTAAAAGCCCCAAAATAAAAATTAAAAACATTTGTGAGGGGAATTGAGCTCCTGTGAGGGGTTTGAGGAATCAAAAAGCCCCAAAATAAAAATTTAAACAATCATGTGTGGATTTCAGCTCCTGTGAGGGGTTTGAGGGATTGAAAAGCCCCAAAATAAAAATTTAAACACTCGTGACAGGATTTGGAGCTCCTGTGAGGGGTTTGAGGGATTAAAAAATTCCAAAAAAAAATCTGAAAAATCATGAGGCGATTTTAGCCCCTCTGAGGGGTTTGAGGGGTTGAAAAGCCCAAAATAAAAATGTAAACATTCATGAGGCGAATTCAGCACCTGTGAGGTATTTAAGGGATCAAAAAGCCACAAAATAAAAATTTAAACACTTGTGACAGGATTTGGAGCTCCTGTAAGGGGGGCTTTGAGCGGGCTGAAAGCCTCAAAAATAAAAATGAAAAACACTCGTGAGTGGATTTTGAGTTTCTGTGAGCGGTTTGTGTGGTTAAAAAGCCCCAAAATAAAAATTTAAACACTCGTGAGGGAATTTCAGCTCCTGTGAGGGGTTTGAGGGGTTAAAAAGCCCAAAATAAAAATTAAAACACTCGTGAGGGAATTTCAGCTCCTTTGAGGGGTTTGAGGTATTAAAAAGTCCCAAAATAAAATTTAAACAATCATGAGTGGATTTCAGCTCCTGTGAGG
>NW_022148349.1:0-25622 GCF_901933205.1 Camarhynchus parvulus
CCGGGGCCGGTGACTTTTGTTTCCAGGAAAAGGGCCGAGATGTCTGCTCAGGGTCCTGTGGCCGGGAGTGGCCGGCCGGCTCCTGAAATTCGGGGGTACGCAGGATGCCTCCCAGACCCAAGCTGGCACCCGTGCCAACTTGGGCTGGTTTGACAGTGCCAACGGGCTCCTACAATCTGCCATCGGGAACCGGGGCCGGTGACTTTGTTTGCAGGGAAAAGGGCCGAGATGTCTGCTCAGGGTCCTGTGGCCGGGAGTGGCCGGCCGGCTCCTGAAATTCCGCGGTACGCAGGATGCCTCCCAGACCCAAGCTGGCACCCGTGCCAACTTGGGCTGGTTTGACAGTGCCAACGGGCTCCTACAATCTGCCATCGGGAACCGGGGCCGGTGACTTTGTTTGCAGGGAAAAGGGCCGAGATGTCTGCTCAGGGTCCTGTGGCCGGGAGTGGCCGGCCGGCTCCTGAAATTCCGCGGTACGCAGGATGCCTCCCAGACCCAAGCTGGCACCCGTGCCAACTTGGGCTGGTTTGACAGTGCCAACGGGCTCCTACAATCTGCCATCGGGAACCGGGGCCGGTGACTTTTGTTTGCAGGAAAAGGGCCGAGATGTCTGCTCAGGGTCCTGTGGCCGGGAGTGGCCGGCCGGCTCCTGAAATTCCGCGGTACGCAGGATGCCTCCCAGACCCAAGCTGGCACCCGTGCCAACTTGGGCTGGTTTGACAGTGCCAACGGGCTCCTACAATCTGCCATCGGGAACCGGGGCCGGTGACTTTGTTTCCAGGAAAAGGGCCGAGATGTCTGCTCAGGGTCCTGTGGCCGGGAGTGGCCGGCCGGCTCCTGAAATTTCGCGGTACGCAGGATGCCTCCCAGACCCAAGCTGGCACCCGTGCCAACTTGGGCTGGTTTGACAGTGCCAACGGGCTCCTACAATCTGCCATCGGGAACCGGGGCCGGTGACTTTTGTTTGCAGGAAAAGGGCCGAGATGTCTGCTCAGGGTCCTGTGGCCGGGAGTGGCCGGCCGGCTCCTGAAATTCCGCGGTACGCAGGATGCCTCCCAGACCCAAGCTGGCACCCGTGCCAACTTGGGCTGGTTTGACAGTGCCAACGGGCTCCTACAATCTGCCATCGGGAACCGGGGCCGGTGACTTTTGTTTCCAGGAAAAGGGCCGAGATGTCTGCTCAGGGTCCTGTGGCCGGGAGTGGCCGGCCGGCTCCTGAAATTCCGCGGTACGCAGGATGCCTCCCAGACCCAAGCTGGCACCCGTGCCAACTTGGGCTGGTTTGACAGTGCCAACGGGCTCCTACAATCTGCCATCGGGAACCGGGGCCGGTGACTTTTGTTTCCAGGGAAAAGGGCCGAGATGTCTGCTCAGGGTCCTGTGGCCGGGAGTGGCCGGGCCGGCTCCTGAAATTCCGCTGTACGCAGGATGCCTCCCAGACCCAAGCTGGCACCCGTGCCAACTTGGGCTGGTTTGACAGTGCCAACGGGCTCCTACAATCTGCCATCGGGAACCGGGGCCGGTGACTTTTGTTTCCAGAGAAAAGGGCCGAGATGTCTGCTCAGGGTCCTGTGGCCGGGAGTGGCCGGCCGGCTCCTGAAATTCGCGGTACGCAGGATGCCTCCCAGACCCAAGCTGGCACCCGTGCCAACTTGGGCTGGTTTGACAGTGCCAACGGGCTCCTACAATCTGCCATCGGGAACCGGGGCCGGTGACTTTGTTTCCAGGAAAAGGGCCGAGATGTCTGCTCAGGGTCCTGGGCCGGGAGTGGCCGGCCCGGCTCCTGAAATTTCGCTGCACGCAGGATGCCTCCCAGACCCAAGCTGGCACCCGTGCCAACTTGGGCTGGTTTGACAGTGCCAACGGGCTCCTACAATCTGCCATCGGGAACCGGGGCCGGTGACTTTTGTTTCCAGGAAAAGGGCCGAGATGTCTGCTCAGGGTCCTGTGGCCGGGAGTGGCCGGCCGGCTCCTGAAATTCCGCGGTACGCAGGATGCCTCCCAGACCCAAGCTGGCACCCGTGCCAACTTGGGCTGGTTTGACAGTGCCAACGGGCTCCTACAATCTGCCATCGGGAACCGGGGCCGGTGACTTTTGTTTGCAGGGAAAAGGGCCGAGATGTCTGCTCAGGGTCCTGTGGCCGGGAGTGGCCGGCCGCTCCTGAAATTCCGCGGTACGCAGGATGCCTCCCAGACCCAAGCTGGCACCCGTGCCAACTTGGGCTGGTTTGACAGTGCCAACGGGCTCCTACAATCTGCCATCGGGAACCGGGCCGGTGACTTTTGTTTGCAAGGAAAAGGGCCGAGATGGCTGCTCAGGGTCCTGTGGCCGGGAGTGGCCGGCCGCTCCTGAAATTCCGCGGTACGCAGGATGCCTCCCAGACCCAAGCTGGCACCCGTGCCAACTTGGGCTGGTTTGACAGTGCCAACGGGCTCCTACAATCTGCCATCGGGAACCGGGGCCGGTGACTTTGTTTCCAGGAAAAGGGCCGAGATGTCTGCTCAGGGTCCTGTGGCCGGGAGTGGCCGGCCGGCTCCTGAAATTCCGCGGTACGCAGGATGCCTCCCAGACCCAAGCTGGCACCCGTGCCAACTTGGGCTGGTTTGACAGTGCCAACGGGCTCCTACAATCTGCCATCGGGAACCGGGGCCGGTGACTTTTGTTTGCAGGAAAAGGGCCGAGATGTCTGCTCAGGGTCCTGTGGCCGGAGTGGCCGGCCGGCTCCTGAAATTCCGCGGTACGCAGGATGCCTCCCAGACCCAAGCTGGCACCCGTGCCAACTTGGGCTGGTTTGACAGTGCCAACGGGCTCCTACAATCTGCCATCGGGAACCGGGGCCGGTGACTTTTGTTTGCAGGAAAAGGGCCGAGATGTCTGCTCAGGGTCCTGTGGCCGGGAGTGGCCGGCCGGCTCCTGAAATTCCGCCGGTACGCAGGATGCCTCCCAGACCCAAGCTGGCACCCGTGCCAACTTGGGCTGGTTTGACAGTGCCAACGGGCTCCTACAATCTGCCATCGGGAACCGGGGCCGGTGACTTTTGTTTCCAGAGAAAAGGGCCGAGATGTCTGCTCAGGGTCCTGTGGCCGGGAGTGGCCGGCCGGCTCCTGAAATTCGCGGTACGCAGGATGCCTCCCAGACCCAAGCTGGCACCCGTGCCAACTTGGGCTGGTTTGACAGTGCCAACGGGCTCCTACAATCTGCCATCGGGAACCGGGGCCGGTGACTTTGTTTGCAGGGAAAAGGGCCGAGATGTCTGCTCAGGGTCCTGTGGCCGGGAGTGGCCGGCCGGCTCCTGAAATTCGCGCGGTACGCAGGATGCCTCCCAGACCCAAGCTGGCACCCGTGCCAACTTGGGCTGGTTTGACAGTGCCAACGGGCTCCTACAATCTGCCATCGGGAACCGGGGCCGGTGACTTTGTTTGCAGGAAAAGGGCCGAGATGTCTGCTCAGGGTCCTGTGGCCGGGAGTGGCCGGCCGGCTCCTGAAATTCCGCGGTACGCAGGATGCCTCCCAGACCCAAGCTGGCACCCGTGCCAACTTGGGCTGGTTTGACAGTGCCAACGGGCTCCTACAATCTGCCATCGGGAACCGGGGCCGGTGACTTTTGTTTGCAGGAAAAGGGCCGAGATGTCTGCTCAGGGTCCTGTGGCCGGGAGTGGCCGGCCGGCTCCTGAAATTCCGCGGTACGCAGGATGCCTCCCAGACCCAAGCTGGCACCCGTGCCAACTTGGGCTGGTTTGACAGTGCCAACGGGCTCCTACAATCTGCCATCGGGAACCGGGGCCGGTGACTTTGTTTCCAGGAAAAGGGCCGAGATGTCTGCTCAGGGTCCTGTGGCCGGGAGTGGCCGGCCGGCTCCTGAAATTCCGCGGTACGCAGGATGCCTCCCAGACCCAAGCTGGCACCCGTGCCAACTTGGGCTGGTTTGACAGTGCCAACGGGCTCCTACAATCTGCCATCGGGAACCGGGGCCGGTGACTTTTGTTTGCAAGGAAAAGGGCCGAGATGGCTGCTCAGGGTCCTGTGGCCGGGAGTGGCCGGCCGGCTCCTGAAATTCGCCGGTACGCAGGATGCCTCCCAGACCCAAGCTGGCACCCGTGCCAACTTGGGCTGGTTTGACAGTGCCAACGGGCTCCTACAATCTGCCATCGGGAACCGGGGCCGGTGACTTTTGTTTGCAGGGAAAAGGGCCGAGATGTCTGCTCAGGGTCCTGTGGCCGGGAGTGGCCGGCCGGCTCCTGAAATTCGCGTGTACGCAGGATGCCTCCCAGACCCAAGCTGGCACCCGTGCCAACTTGGGCTGGTTTGACAGTGCCAACGGGCTCCTACAATCTGCCATCGGGAACCGGGGCCGGTGACTTTTGTTTGCAGGAAAAGGGCCGAGATGTCTGCTCAGGGTCCTGTGGCCGGGAGTGGCCGGCCGGCTCCTGAAATTCCGCTGTACGCAGGATGCCTCCCAGACCCAAGCTGGCACCCGTGCCAACTTGGGCTGGTTTGACAGTGCCAACGGGCTCCTACAATCTGCCATCGGGAACCGGGGCCGGTGACTTTTGTTTGCAGGAAAAGGGCCGAGATGTCTGCTCAGGGTCCTGTGGCCGGGAGTGGCCGGCCGGCTCCTGAAATTCGCGGTACGCAGGATGCCTCCCAGACCCAAGCTGGCACCCGTGCCAACTTGGGCTGGTTTGACAGTGCCAACGGGCTCCTACAATCTGCCATCGGGAACCGGGGCCGGTGACTTTTGTTTGCAGGGAAAAGGGCCGAGATGTCTGCTCAGGGTCCTGCGGCCGGGAGTGGCCGGCCGGCTCCTGAAATTCCGCTGTACGCAGGATGCCTCCCAGACCCAAGCTGGCACCCGTGCCAACTTGGGCTGGTTTGACAGTGCCAACGGGCTCCTACAATCTGCCATCGGGAACCGGGCCGGTGACTTTTGTTTGCAGGAAAAGGGCCGAGATGTCTGCTCAGGGTCCTGTGGCCGGAGTGGCCGGCCGGCTCCTGAAATTCGCGGTACGCAGGATGCCTCCCAGACCCAAGCTGGCACCCGTGCCAACTTGGGCTGGTTTGACAGTGCCAACGGGCTCCTACAATCTGCCATCGGGAACCGGGGCCGGTGACTTTTGTTTGCAGGAAAAGGGCCGAGATGTCTGCTCAGGGTCCTGTGGCCGGGAGTGGCCGGCCGGCTCCTGAAATTCGCTGTACGCAGGATGCCTCCCAGACCCAAGCTGGCACCCGTGCCAACTTGGGCTGGTTTGACAGTGCCAACGGGCTCCTACAATCTGCCATCGGGAACCGGGGCCGGTGACTTTTGTTTGCAGGAAAAGGGCCGAGATGTCTGCTCAGGGTCCTGTGGCCGGGAGTGGCCGGCCGGCTCCTGAAATTCCGCTGTACGCAGGATGCCTCCCAGACCCAAGCTGGCACCCGTGCCAACTTGGGCTGGTTTGACAGTGCCAACGGGCTCCTACAATCTGCCATCGGGAACCGGGCCGGTGACTTTTGTTTGCAGGAAAAGGGCCGAGATGTCTGCTCAGGGTCCTGCGGCCGGGAGTGGCCGGCGGCTCCTGAAATTCCGCGGTACGCAGGATGCCTCCCAGACCCAAGCTGGCACCCGTGCCAACTTGGGCTGGTTTGACAGTGCCAACGGGCTCCTACAATCTGCCATCGGGAACCGGGGCCGGTGACTTTTGTTTGCAGGAAAAGGGCCGAGATGTCTGCTCAGGGTCCTGTGGCCGGGAGTGGCCGGCCGGCTCCTGAAATTCGCTGTACGCAGGATGCCTCCCAGACCCAAGCTGGCACCCGTGCCAACTTGGGCTGGTTTGACAGTGCCAACGGGCTCCTACAATCTGCCATCGGGAACCGGGGCCGGTGACTTTTGTTTGCAGGAAAAGGGCCGAGATGTCTGCTCAGGGTCCTGTGGCCGGGAGTGGCCGGCCGGCTCCTGAAATTCCGCGGTACGCAGGATGCCTCCCAGACCCAAGCTGGCACCCGTGCCAACTTGGGCTGGTTTGACAGTGCCAACGGGCTCCTACAATCTGCCATCGGGAACCGGGGCCGGTGACTTTGTTTCCAGGAAAAGGGCCGAGATGTCTGCTCAGGGTCCTGTGGCCGGGAGTGGCCGGCCGGCTCCTGAAATTCCGCGGTACGCAGGATGCCTTCCCAGACCCAAGCTGGCACCCGTGCCAACTTGGGCTGGTTTGACAGTGCCAACGGGCTCCTACAATCTGCCATCGGGAACCGGGGCCGGTGACTTTGTTTGCAGGAAAAGGGCCGAGATGTCTGCTCAGGGTCCTGTGGCCGGGAGTGGCCGGCCGGCTCCTGAAATTCCGCGGTACGCAGGATGCCTCCCAGACCCAAGCTGGCACCCGTGCCAACTTGGGCTGGTTTGACAGTGCCAACGGGCTCCTACAATCTGCCATCGGGAACCGGGGCCGGTGACTTTTGTTTGCAGGAAAAGGGCCGAGATGTCTGCTCAGGGTCCTGTGGCCGGGAGTGGCCGGCCGGCTCCTGAAATTCCGCGGTACGCAGGATGCCTCCCAGACCCAAGCTGGCACCCGTGCCAACTTGGGCTGGTTTGACAGTGCCAACGGGCTCCTACAATCTGCCATCGGGAACCGGGGCCGGTGACTTTGTTTGCAGGAAAAGGGCCGAGATGTCTGCTCAGGGTCCTGGGGGCCGGAGTGGCCGGCCGGCTCCTGAAATTCCGCCGGTACGCAGGATGCCTCCCAGACCCAAGCTGGCACCCGTGCCAACTTGGGCTGGTTTGACAGTGCCAACGGGCTCCTACAATCTGCCATCGGGAACCGGGGCCGGTGACTTTTGTTTGCAGGAAAAGGGCCGAGATGTCTGCTCAGGGTCCTGTGGCCGGGAGTGGCCGGCCGGCTCCTGAAATTCCGCGGTACGCAGGATGCCTCCCAGACCCAAGCTGGCACCCGTGCCAACTTGGGCTGGTTTGACAGTGCCAACGGGCTCCTACAATCTGCCATCGGGAACCGGGGCCGGTGACTTTTGTTTGCAGGAAAAGGGCCGAGATGTCTGCTCAGGGTCCTGTGGCCGGGAGTGGCCGGCCGCTCCTGAAATTCGCGGTACGCAGGATGCCTCCCAGACCCAAGCTGGCACCCGTGCCAACTTGGGCTGGTTTGACAGTGCCAACGGGCTCCTACAATCTGCCATCGGGAACCGGGGCCGGTGACTTTGTTTGCAGGAAAAGGGCCGAGATGTCTGCTCAGGGTCCTGTGGCCGGGAGTGGCCGGCCGGCTCCTGAAATTCCGCGGTACGCAGGATGCCTCCCAGACCCAAGCTGGCACCCGTGCCAACTTGGGCTGGTTTGACAGTGCCAACGGGCTCCTACAATCTGCCATCGGGAACCGGGGCCGGTGACTTTTGTTTGCAGGAAAAGGGCCGAGATGTCTGCTCAGGGTCCTGTGGCCGGGAGTGGCCGGCCGGCTCCTGAAATTCCGCTGTACGCAGGATGCCTCCCAGACCCAAGCTGGCACCCGTGCCAACTTGGGCTGGTTTGACAGTGCCAACGGGCTCCTACAATCTGCCATCGGGAACCGGGGCCGGTGACTTTTGTTTGCAGGGAAAAGGGCCGAGATGTCTGCTCAGGGTCCTGTGGCCGGGAGTGGCCGGCCGGCTCCTGAAATTCGCGGTACGCAGGATGCCTCCCAGACCCAAGCTGGCACCCGTGCCAACTTGGGCTGGTTTGACAGTGCCAACGGGCTCCTACAATCTGCCATCGGGAACCGGGGCCGGTGACTTTTGTTTGCAGGGAAAAGGGCCGAGATGTCTGCTCAGGGTCCTGTGGCCGGGAGTGGCCGCCGGCTCCTGAAATTCGGCGGTACGCAGGATGCCTCCCAGACCCAAGCTGGCACCCGTGCCAACTTGGGCTGGTTTGACAGTGCCAACGGGCTCCTACAATCTGCCATCGGGAACCGGGGCCGGTGACTTTTGTTTGCAGGAAAAGGGCCGAGATGTCTGCTCAGGGTCCTGTGGCCGGGAGTGGCCGGCCGCTCCTGAAATTCGCTGTACGCAGGATGCCTCCCAGACCCAAGCTGGCACCCGTGCCAACTTGGGCTGGTTTGACAGTGCCAACGGGCTCCTACAATCTGCCATCGGGAACCGGGGCCGGTGACTTTTGTTTGCCAAGGAAAAGGGCCGAGATGTCTGCTCAGGGTCCTGTGGCCGGGAGTGGCCGGCCGGCTCCTGAAATTCCGCTGTACGCAGGATGCCTCCCAGACCCAAGCTGGCACCCGTGCCAACTTGGGCTGGTTTGACAGTGCCAACGGGCTCCTACAATCTGCCATCGGGAACCGGGGCCGGTGACTTTTGTTTGCAGGGAAAAGGGCCGAGATGTCTGCTCAGGGTCCTGGGGCCGGGAGTGGCCAGCCGGCTCCTGAAATTCCGCGGTACGCAGGATGCCTTCCAGACCCAAGCTGGCACCCGTGCCAACTTGGGCTGGTTTGACAGTGCCAACGGGCTCCTACAATCTGCCATCGGGAACCGGGGCCGGTGACTTTGGTTTGCAGGAAAAGGGCCGAGATGTCTGCTCAGGGTCCTGGGGCCGGGAGTGGCCGGCCGGCTCCTGAAATTCCCGGGTACGCAGGATGCCTCCCAGACCCAAGCTGGCACCCGTGCCAACTTGGGCTGGTTTGACAGTGCCAACGGGCTCCTACAATCTGCCATCGGGAACCGGGGCCGGTGACTTTTGTTTGCAGGAAAAGGGCCGAGATGTCTGCTCAGGGTCCTGTGGCCGGGAGTGGCCGGCCGGCTCCTGAAATTCCGCGGTACGCAGGATGCCTCCCAGACCCAAGCTGGCACCCGTGCCAACTTGGGCTGGTTTGACAGTGCCAACGGGCTCCTACAATCTGCCATCGGGAACCGGGGCCGGTGACTTTGTTTGCAGGAAAAGGGCCGAGATGTCTGCTCAGGGTCCTGTGGCCGGGAGTGGCCGGCCGGCTCCTGAAATTCCGCGGTACGCAGGATGCCTCCCAGACCCAAGCTGGCACCCGTGCCAACTTGGGCTGGTTTGACAGTGCCAACGGGCTCCTACAATCTGCCATCGGGAACCGGGGCCGGTGACTTTGTTTGCAGGAAAAGGGCCGAGATGTCTGCTCAGGGTCCTGTGGCCGGGAGTGGCCGGCCGGCTCCTGAAATTCGCTGTACGCAGGATGCCTTCCCAGACCCAAGCTGGCACCCGTGCCAACTTGGGCTGGTTTGACAGTGCCAACGGGCTCCTACAATCTGCCATCGGGAACCGGGGCCGGTGACTTTGTTTGCAGGAAAAGGGCCGAGATGTCTGCTCAGGGTCCTGTGGCCGGGAGTGGCCGGCCGGCTCCTGAAATTCCGCTGTACGCAGGATGCCTCCCAGACCCAAGCTGGCACCCGTGCCAACTTGGGCTGGTTTGACAGTGCCAACGGGCTCCTACAATCTGCCATCGGGAACCGGGGCCGGTGACTTTTGTTTGCAGGAAAAGGGCCGAGATGTCTGCTCAGGGTCCTGTGGCCGGGAGTGGCCGGCCGGCTCCTGAAATTCGCGGTACGCAGGATGCCTCCCAGACCCAAGCTGGCACCCGTGCCAACTTGGGCTGGTTTGACAGTGCCAACGGGCTCCTACAATCTGCCATCGGGAACCGGGGCCGGTGACTTTTGTTTGCAGGAAAAGGGCCGAGATGTCTGCTCAGGGTCCTGTGGCCGGGAGTGGCCGGCCGCTCCTGAAATTTCGCTGTACGCAGGATGCCTCCCAGACCCAAGCTGGCACCCGTGCCAACTTGGGCTGGTTTGACAGTGCCAACGGGCTCCTACAATCTGCCATCGGGAACCGGGGCCGGTGACTTTGTTTGCAGGGAAAAGGGCCGAGATGTCTGCTCAGGGTCCTGTGGCCGGGAGTGGCCGGCCGGCTCCTGAAATTCGCGGTACGCAGGATGCCTCCCAGACCCAAGCTGGCACCCGTGCCAACTTGGGCTGGTTTGACAGTGCCAACGGGCTCCTACAATCTGCCATCGGGAACCGGGCCGGTGACTTTTGTTTGCAGGAAAAGGGCCGAGATGTCTGCTCAGGGTCCTGTGGCCGGGAGTGGCCGGCCGGCTCCTGAAATTCGCGGTACGCAGGATGCCTCCCAGACCCAAGCTGGCACCCGTGCCAACTTGGGCTGGTTTGACAGTGCCAACGGGCTCCTACAATCTGCCATCGGGAACCGGGGCCGGTGACTTTTGTTTGCAGGAAAAGGGCCGAGATGTCTGCTCAGGGTCCTGTGGCCGGGAGTGGCCGGCCGGCTCCTGAAATTCCGCGGTACGCAGGATGCCTCCCAGACCCAAGCTGGCACCCGTGCCAACTTGGGCTGGTTTGACAGTGCCAACGGGCTCCTACAATCTGCCATCGGGAACCGGGGCCGGTGACTTTTGTTTGCAGGAAAAGGGCCGAGATGTCTGCTCAGGGTCCTGTGGCCGGGAGTGGCCGGCCGGCTCCTGAAATTCGCGGGTACGCAGGATGCCTCCCAGACCCAAGCTGGCACCCGTGCCAACTTGGGCTGGTTTGACAGTGCCAACGGGCTCCTACAATCTGCCATCGGGAACCGGGGCCGGTGACTTTGTTTGCAGGAAAAGGGCCGAGATGTCTGCTCAGGGTCCTGTGGCCGGGAGTGGCCGGCCGGCTCCTGAAATTCCGCGGTACGCAGGATGCCTCCCAGACCCAAGCTGGCACCCGTGCCAACTTGGGCTGGTTTGACAGTGCCAACGGGCTCCTACAATCTGCCATCGGGAACCGGGGCCGGTGACTTTTGTTTGCAGGGAAAAGGGCCGAGATGTCTGCTCAGGGTCCTGCGGGCGGGAGTGGCCGGCCGCTCCTGAAATTCGCGGTACGCAGGATGCCTCCCAGACCCAAGCTGGCACCCGTGCCAACTTGGGCTGGTTTGACAGTGCCAACGGGCTCCTACAATCTGCCATCGGGAACCGGGCCGGTGACTTTTGTTTGCAGGAAAAGGGCCGAGATGTCTGCTCAGGGTCCTGTGGCCGGGAGTGGCCGGCCGGCTCCTGAAATTCCGCTGTACGCAGGATGCCTCCCAGACCCAAGCTGGCACCCGTGCCAACTTGGGCTGGTTTGACAGTGCCAACGGGCTCCTACAATCTGCCATCGGGAACCGGGGCCGGTGACTTTTGTTTGCAGGAAAAGGGCCGAGATGTCTGCTCAGGGTCCTGTGGCCGGGAGTGGCCGGCCGCTCCTGAAATTTCGCCGGTACGCAGGATGCCTCCCAGACCCAAGCTGGCACCCGTGCCAACTTGGGCTGGTTTGACAGTGCCAACGGGCTCCTACAATCTGCCATCGGGAACCGGGGCCGGTGACTTTGTTTGCAGGAAAAGGGCCGAGATGTCTGCTCAGGGTCCTGTGGCCGGGAGTGGCCGGCCGGCTCCTGAAATTCCGCGGTACGCAGGATGCCTCCCAGACCCAAGCTGGCACCCGTGCCAACTTGGGCTGGTTTGACAGTGCCAACGGGCTCCTACAATCTGCCATCGGGAACCGGGGCCGGTGACTTTTGTTTGCAGGAAAAGGGCCGAGATGTCTGCTCAGGGTCCTGTGGCCGGGAGTGGCCGGCCGGCTCCTGAAATTCCGCTGTACGCAGGATGCCTCCCAGACCCAAGCTGGCACCCGTGCCAACTTGGGCTGGTTTGACAGTGCCAACGGGCTCCTACAATCTGCCATCGGGAACCGGGCCGGTGACTTTTGTTTGCAGGAAAAGGGCCGAGATGTCTGCTCAGGGTCCTGTGGCCGGGAGTGGCCGGCCGGCTCCTGAAATTCCGCGGTACGCAGGATGCCTTTCCCAGACCCAAGCTGGCACCCGTGCCAACTTGGGCTGGTTTGACAGTGCCAACGGGCTCCTACAATCTGCCATCGGGAACCGGGCCGGTGACTTTTGTTTGCAGGGAAAAGGGCCGAGATGTCTGCTCAGGGTCCTGTGGCCGGGAGTGGCCGGCCGGCTCCTGAAATTCGCGGTACGCAGGATGCCTCCCAGACCCAAGCTGGCACCCGTGCCAACTTGGGCTGGTTTGACAGTGCCAACGGGCTCCTACAATCTGCCATCGGGAACCGGGGCCGGTGACTTTTGTTTGCAGGAAAAAGGGCCGAGATGTCTGCTCAGGGTCCTGTGGCCGGAGTGGCCGGCCGGCTCCTGAAATTCCGCTGTACGCAGGATGCCTCCCAGACCCAAGCTGGCACCCGTGCCAACTTGGGCTGGTTTGACAGTGCCAACGGGCTCCTACAATCTGCCATCGGGAACCGGGGCCGGTGACTTTTGTTTGCAGGAAAAGGGCCGAGATGTCTGCTCAGGGTCCTGTGGCCGGGAGTGGCCGGCCGGCTCCTGAAATTCCGCTGTACGCAGGATGCCTTCCCAGACCCAAGCTGGCACCCGTGCCAACTTGGGCTGGTTTGACAGTGCCAACGGGCTCCTACAATCTGCCATCGGGAACCGGGGCCGGTGACTTTGTTTGCAGGAAAAGGGCCGAGATGTCTGCTCAGGGTCCTGTGGCCGGGAGTGGCCGGCCGGCTCCTGAAATTCCGCTGTACGCAGGATGCCTCCCAGACCCAAGCTGGCACCCGTGCCAACTTGGGCTGGTTTGACAGTGCCAACGGGCTCCTACAATCTGCCATCGGGAACCGGGGCCGGTGACTTTTGTTTGCAGGAAAAGGGCCGAGATGTCTGCTCAGGGTCCTGTGGCCGGGAGTGGCCGCCGGCTCCTGAAATTCCGCGGTACGCAGGATGCCTCCCAGACCCAAGCTGGCACCCGTGCCAACTTGGGCTGGTTTGACAGTGCCAACGGGCTCCTACAATCTGCCATCGGGAACCGGGGCCGGTGACTTTTGTTTGCAGGAAAAGGGCCGAGATGTCTGCTCAGGGTCCTGTGGCCGGGAGTGGCCGGCCGGCTCCTGAAATTCCGCGGTACGCAGGATGCCTCCCAGACCCAAGCTGGCACCCGTGCCAACTTGGGCTGGTTTGACAGTGCCAACGGGCTCCTACAATCTGCCATCGGGAACCGGGGCCGGTGACTTTGTTTGCAGGAAAAGGGCCGAGATGTCTGCTCAGGGTCCTGTGGCCGGGAGTGGCCGGCCGGCTCCTGAAATTCCGCGGTACGCAGGATGCCTCCCAGACCCAAGCTGGCACCCGTGCCAACTTGGGCTGGTTTGACAGTGCCAACGGGCTCCTACAATCTGCCATCGGGAACCGGGGCCGGTGACTTTTGTTTGCAGGAAAAGGGCCGAGATGTCTGCTCAGGGTCCTGTGGCCGGGAGTGGCCTGCGCTCCTGAAATTCGCGGTACGCAGGATGCCTCCCAGACCCAAGCTGGCACCCGTGCCAACTTGGGCTGGTTTGACAGTGCCAACGGGCTCCTACAATCTGCCATCGGGAACCGGGGCCGGTGACTTTTGTTTGCAGGAAAAGGGCCGAGATGTCTGCTCAGGGTCCTGTGGCCGGGAGTGGCCGGCCGGCTCCTGAAATTCCGCGGTACGCAGGATGCCTCCCAGACCCAAGCTGGCACCCGTGCCAACTTGGGCTGGTTTGACAGTGCCAACGGGCTCCTACAATCTGCCATCGGGAACCGGGGCCGGTGACTTTGTTTGCAGGAAAAGGGCCGAGATGTCTGCTCAGGGTCCTGTGGCCGGGAGTGGCCGGCCGGCTCCTGAAATTCCGCGGTACGCAGGATGCTTCCCAGACCCAAGCTGGCACCCGTGCCAACTTGGGCTGGTTTGACAGTGCCAACGGGCTCCTACAATCTGCCATCGGGAACCGGGGCCGGTGACTTTGTTTCCAGGAAAAGGGCCGAGATGTCTGCTCAGGGTCCTGTGGCCGGGAGTGGCCGGCCGGCTCCTGAAATTCCGCGGTACGCAGGATGCCTCCCAGACCCAAGCTGGCACCCGTGCCAACTTGGGCTGGTTTGACAGTGCCAACGGGCTCCTACAATCTGCCATCGGGAACCGGGGCCGGTGACTTTTGTTTGCAGGAAAAGGGCCGAGATGTCTGCTCAGGGTCCTGGGGCCGGGAGTGGCCGGCCGGCTCCTGAAATTCTGCGGTACGCAGGATGCCTCCCAGACCCAAGCTGGCACCCGTGCCAACTTGGGCTGGTTTGACAGTGCCAACGGGCTCCTACAATCTGCCATCGGGAACCGGGCCGGTGACTTTTGTTTGCAGGAAAAGGGCCGAGATGTCTGCTCAGGGTCCTGTGGCCGGGAGTGGCCGGCCGGTCCTGAAATTCCGCGGTACGCAGGATGCCTCCCAGACCCAAGCTGGCACCCGTGCCAACTTGGGCTGGTTTGACAGTGCCAACGGGCTCCTACAATCTGCCATCGGGAACCGGGGCCGGTGACTTTGTTTGCAGGAAAAGGGCCGAGATGTCTGCTCAGGGTCCTGTGGCCGGGAGTGGCCGGCCGGCTCCTGAAATTCGCGGTACGCAGGATGCCTTCCCAGACCCAAGCTGGCACCCGTGCCAACTTGGGCTGGTTTGACAGTGCCAACGGGCTCCTACAATCTGCCATCGGGAACCGGGCCGGTGACTTTTGTTTGCAGGAAAAGGGCCGAGATGTCTGCTCAGGGTCCTGTGGCCGGGAGTGGCCGGCCGCTCCTGAAATTCCGCTGGTACGCAGGATGCTTTTCCCAGACCCAAGCTGGCACCCGTGCCAACTTGGGCTGGTTTGACAGTGCCAACGGGCTCCTACAATCTGCCATCGGGAACCGGGGCCGGTGACTTTGTTTGCAGGAAAAGGGCCGAGATGTCTGCTCAGGGTCCTGTGGCCGGGAGTGGCCGGCCGCTCCTGAAATTCCGCGGTACGCAGGATGCCTCCCAGACCCAAGCTGGCACCCGTGCCAACTTGGGCTGGTTTGACAGTGCCAACGGGCTCCTACAATCTGCCATCGGGAACCGGGGCCGGTGACTTTTGTTTCCAGGAAAAGGGCCGAGATGTCTGCTCAGGGTCCTGTGGCCGGGAGTGGCCGGCGGCTCCTGAAATTCGCGGTACGCAGGATGCCTTCCCAGACCCAAGCTGGCACCCGTGCCAACTTGGGCTGGTTTGACAGTGCCAACGGGCTCCTACAATCTGCCATCGGGAACCGGGCCGGTGACTTTTGTTTGCAGGAAAAGGGCCGAGATGTCTGCTCAGGGTCCTGTGGCCGGGAGTGGCCGGCCGGCTCCTGAAATTCCGCGGTACGCAGGATGCCTCCCAGACCCAAGCTGGCACCCGTGCCAACTTGGGCTGGTTTGACAGTGCCAACGGGCTCCTACAATCTGCCATCGGGAACCGGGCCGGTGACTTTTGTTTGCAGGAAAAGGGCCGAGATGTTCTGCTCAGGGTCCTGTGGCCGGGAGTGGCCGGCCGGCTCCTGAAATTCCGCGGTACGCAGGATGCCTCCCAGACCCAAGCTGGCACCCGTGCCAACTTGGGCTGGTTTGACAGTGCCAACGGGCTCCTACAATCTGCCATCGGGAACCGGGCCGGTGACTTTTGTTTGCAGGAAAAGGGCCGAGATGTCTGCTCAGGGTCCTGTGGCCGGGAGTGGCCGGCCGCTCCTGAAATTCGCTGTACGCAGGATGCCTTCCCAGACCCAAGCTGGCACCCGTGCCAACTTGGGCTGGTTTGACAGTGCCAACGGGCTCCTACAATCTGCCATCGGGAACCGGGCCGGTGACTTTTGTTTGCAGGAAAAGGGCCGAGATGTCTGCTCAGGGTCCTGTGGCCGGGAGTGGCCGGCCGCTCCTGAAATTCCGCGGTACGCAGGATGCCTCCCAGACCCAAGCTGGCACCCGTGCCAACTTGGGCTGGTTTGACAGTGCCAACGGGCTCCTACAATCTGCCATCGGGAACCGGGGCCGGTGACTTTTTTTGCAGGGAAAAGGGCCGAGATGTCTGCTCAGGGTCCTGTGGCCGGGAGTGGCCGGCCGGCTCCTGAAATTCCGCGGTACGCAGGATGCTTCCCAGACCCAAGCTGGCACCCGTGCCAACTTGGGCTGGTTTGACAGTGCCAACGGGCTCCTACAATCTGCCATCGGGAACCGGGGCCGGTGACTTTTGTTTGCAGGAAAAGGGCCGAGATGTCTGCTCAGGGTCCTGTGGCCGGGAGTGGCCGGCCGCTCCTGAAATTCCGCGGTACGCAGGATGCCTCCCAGACCCAAGCTGGCACCCGTGCCAACTTGGGCTGGTTTGACAGTGCCAACGGGCTCCTACAATCTGCCATCGGGAACCGGGCCGGTGACTTTTGTTTGCAGGAAAAGGGCCGAGATGTCTGCTCAGGGTCCTGCGGCCGGGAGTGGCCGGCCGCTCCTGAAATTCGCGGTACGCAGGATGCCTCCCAGACCCAAGCTGGCACCCGTGCCAACTTGGGCTGGTTTGACAGTGCCAACGGGCTCCTACAATCTGCCATCGGGAACCGGGGCCGGTGACTTTGTTTGCAGGAAAAGGGCCGAGATGTCTGCTCAGGGTCCTGTGGCCGGGAGTGGCCGGCCGGCTCCTGAAATTCCGCGGTACGCAGGATGCCTCCCAGACCCAAGCTGGCACCCGTGCCAACTTGGGCTGGTTTGACAGTGCCAACGGGCTCCTACAATCTGCCATCGGGAACCGGGGCCGGTGACTTTTGTTTGCAGGAAAAGGGCCGAGATGTCTGCTCAGGGTCCTGTGGCCGGGAGTGGCCGGCCGGCTCCTGAAATTCCGCGGTACGCAGGATGCCTCCCAGACCCAAGCTGGCACCCGTGCCAACTTGGGCTGGTTTGACAGTGCCAACGGGCTCCTACAATCTGCCATCGGGAACCGGGCCGGTGACTTTTGTTTGCAGGAAAAGGGCCGAGATGTCTGCTCAGGGTCCTGTGGCCGGGAGTGGCCGGCCGGCTCCTGAAATTCGCTGTACGCAGGATGCCTCCCAGACCCAAGCTGGCACCCGTGCCAACTTGGGCTGGTTTGACAGTGCCAACGGGCTCCTACAATCTGCCATCGGGAACCGGGGCCGGTGACTTTTGTTTGCAGGAAAAGGGCCGAGATGTCTGCTCAGGGTCCTGTGGCCGGGAGTGGCCGGCCGCTCCTGAAATTCCGCGGTACGCAGGATGCCTCCCAGACCCAAGCTGGCACCCGTGCCAACTTGGGCTGGTTTGACAGTGCCAACGGGCTCCTACAATCTGCCATCGGGAACCGGGCCGGTGACTTTTGTTTGCAGGAAAAGGGCCGAGATGTCTGCTCAGGGTCCTGTGGCCGGGAGTGGCCGGGCGGCTCCTGAAATTCCGCGGTACGCAGGATGCCTCCCAGACCCAAGCTGGCACCCGTGCCAACTTGGGCTGGTTTGACAGTGCCAACGGGCTCCTACAATCTGCCATCGGGAACCGGGGCCGGTGACTTTGTTTGCAGGAAAAGGGCCGAGATGTCTGCTCAGGGTCCTGTGGCCGGGAGTGGCCGGCCGCTCCTGAAATTCCGCGGTACGCAGGATGCCTCCCAGACCCAAGCTGGCACCCGTGCCAACTTGGGCTGGTTTGACAGTGCCAACGGGCTCCTACAATCTGCCATCGGGAACCGGGGCCGGTGACTTTTGTTTGCAGGGAAAAGGGCCGAGATGTCTGCTCAGGGTCCTGTGGCCGGGAGTGGCCGGCCGGCTCCTGAAATTCGCGGTACGCAGGATGCCTCCCAGACCCAAGCTGGCACCCGTGCCAACTTGGGCTGGTTTGACAGTGCCAACGGGCTCCTACAATCTGCCATCGGGAACCGGGCCGGTGACTTTTGTTTGCAGGAAAAGGGCCGAGATGTCTGCTCAGGGTCCTGTGGCCGGGAGTGGCCGGGCCGCTCCTGAAATTCCGCGGTACGCAGGATGCCTCCCAGACCCAAGCTGGCACCCGTGCCAACTTGGGCTGGTTTGACAGTGCCAACGGGCTCCTACAATCTGCCATCGGGAACCGGGCCGGTGACTTTTGTTTGCAGGGAAAAGGGCCGAGATGTCTGCTCAGGGTCCTGTGGCCGGGAGTGGCCGGCCGCTCCTGAAATTCCGCGGTACGCAGGATGCCTCCCAGACCCAAGCTGGCACCCGTGCCAACTTGGGCTGGTTTGACAGTGCCAACGGGCTCCTACAATCTGCCATCGGGAACCGGGCCGGTGACTTTTGTTTGCAGGAAAAGGGCCGAGATGGCTGCTCAGGGTCCTGTGGCCGGGAGTGGCCGGCCGCTCCTGAAATTCCGCTGTACGCAGGATGCCTTCCCAGACCCAAGCTGGCACCCGTGCCAACTTGGGCTGGTTTGACAGTGCCAACGGGCTCCTACAATCTGCCATCGGGAACCGGGGCCGGTGACTTTTGTTTGCAGGAAAAGGGCCGAGATGTCTGCTCAGGGTCCTGTGGCCGGGAGTGGCCGGCCGGCTCCTGAAATTCGCGGTACGCAGGATGCCTCCCAGACCCAAGCTGGCACCCGTGCCAACTTGGGCTGGTTTGACAGTGCCAACGGGCTCCTACAATCTGCCATCGGGAACCGGGCCGGTGACTTTTGTTTGCAGGAAAAGGGCCGAGATGTCTGCTCAGGGTCCTGTGGCCGGAGTGGCCGGCCGGCTCCTGAAATTCCGCGGTACGCAGGATGCCTCCCAGACCCAAGCTGGCACCCGTGCCAACTTGGGCTGGTTTGACAGTGCCAACGGGCTCCTACAATCTGCCATCGGGAACCGGGGCCGGTGACTTTTGTTTGCAGGAAAAAGGGCCGAGATGTCTGCTCAGGGTCCTGTGGCCGGGAGTGGCCGGCCGCTCCTGAAATTCCGCGGTACGCAGGATGCCTTCCCAGACCCAAGCTGGCACCCGTGCCAACTTGGGCTGGTTTGACAGTGCCAACGGGCTCCTACAATCTGCCATCGGGAACCGGGGCCGGTGACTTTTGTTTGCAGGAAAAGGGCCGAGATGTCTGCTCAGGGTCCTGTGGCCGGGAGTGGCCGGCCGCTCCTGAAATTCCGCGGTACGCAGGATGCCTCCCAGACCCAAGCTGGCACCCGTGCCAACTTGGGCTGGTTTGACAGTGCCAACGGGCTCCTACAATCTGCCATCGGGAACCGGGCCGGTGACTTTTGTTTGCAGGAAAAGGGCCGAGATGTCTGCTCAGGGTCCTGTGGCCGGGAGTGGCCGGCCGGCTCCTGAAATTCGCGGTACGCAGGATGCCTCCCAGACCCAAGCTGGCACCCGTGCCAACTTGGGCTGGTTTGACAGTGCCAACGGGCTCCTACAATCTGCCATCGGGAACCGGGCCGGTGACTTTGTTTGCAGGAAAAGGGCCGAGATGTCTGCTCAGGGTCCTGTGGCCGGGAGTGGCCGGCCGCTCCTGAAATTCCGCGGTACGCAGGATGCCTCCCAGACCCAAGCTGGCACCCGTGCCAACTTGGGCTGGTTTGACAGTGCCAACGGGCTCCTACAATCTGCCATCGGGAACCGGGGCCGGTGACTTTGTTTGCAGGAAAAGGGCCGAGATGTCTGCTCAGGGTCCTGGGGCCGGAGTGGCCGGCCGCTCCTGAAATTCCGCGGTACGCAGGATGCCTCCCAGACCCAAGCTGGCACCCGTGCCAACTTGGGCTGGTTTGACAGTGCCAACGGGCTCCTACAATCTGCCATCGGGAACCGGGGCCGGTGACTTTTGTTTGCAGGAAAAGGGCCGAGATGTCTGCTCAGGGTCCTGTGGCCGGGAGTGGCCGGCCGGCTCCTGAAATTCGCTGTACGCAGGATGCCTCCCAGACCCAAGCTGGCACCCGTGCCAACTTGGGCTGGTTTGACAGTGCCAACGGGCTCCTACAATCTGCCATCGGGAACCGGGGCCGGTGACTTTTGTTTGCAGGGAAAAGGGCCGAGATGTCTGCTCAGGGTCCTGTGGCCGGGAGTGGCCGGCCGCTCCTGAAATTCGCTGCACGCAGGATGCCTCCCAGACCCAAGCTGGCACCCGTGCCAACTTGGGCTGGTTTGACAGTGCCAACGGGCTCCTACAATCTGCCATCGGGAACCGGGGCCGGTGACTTTTGTTTGCAGGAAAAGGGCCGAGATGTCTGCTCAGGGTCCTGTGGCCGGGAGTGGCCGGCCGCTCCTGAAATTCGCTGTACGCAGGATGCCTCCCAGACCCAAGCTGGCACCCGTGCCAACTTGGGCTGGTTTGACAGTGCCAACGGGCTCCTACAATCTGCCATCGGAACCGGGCCGGTGACTTTTGTTTGCAGGAAAAGGGCCGAGATGTCTGCTCAGGGTCCTGTGGCCGGGAGTGGCCGGTCGGCTCCTGAAATTCCGCGGTACGCAGGATGCTTCCCAGACCCAAGCTGGCACCCGTGCCAACTTGGGCTGGTTTGACAGTGCCAACGGGCTCCTACAATCTGCCATCGGGAACCGGGGCCGGTGACTTTTGTTTGCAGGAAAAGGGCCGAGATGGCTGCTCAGGGTCCTGTGGCCGGGAGTGGCCGGCCGGCTCCTGAAATTCCGCGGTACGCAGGATGCCTCCCAGACCCAAGCTGGCACCCGTGCCAACTTGGGCTGGTTTGACAGTGCCAACGGGCTCCTACAATCTGCCATCGGGAACCGGGCCGGTGACTTTTGTTTGCAGGAAAAGGGCCGAGATGTCTGCTCAGGGTCCTGTGGCCGGGAGTGGCCGGCCGGCTCCTGAAATTTCGCTGTACGCAGGATGCCTTCCCAGACCCAAGCTGGCACCCGTGCCAACTTGGGCTGGTTTGACAGTGCCAACGGGCTCCTACAATCTGCCATCGGGAACCGGGCCGGTGACTTTTGTTTGCAGGAAAAGGGCCGAGATGGCTGCTCAGGGTCCTGTGGCCGGGAGTGGCCGGCCGCTCCTGAAATTCGCGGTACGCAGGATGCCTCCCAGACCCAAGCTGGCACCCGTGCCAACTTGGGCTGGTTTGACAGTGCCAACGGGCTCCTACAATCTGCCATCGGGAACCGGGCCGGTGACTTTGTTTGCAGGAAAAGGGCCGAGATGTCTGCTCAGGGTCCTGTGGCCGGGAGTGGCCGGCCGGTCCTGAAATTCCGCGGTACGCAGGATGCCTCCCAGACCCAAGCTGGCACCCGTGCCAACTTGGGCTGGTTTGACAGTGCCAACGGGCTCCTACAATCTGCCATCGGGAACCGGGCCGGTGACTTTTGTTTGCAGGAAAAGGGCCGAGATGTCTGCTCAGGGTCCTGTGGCCGGGAGTGGCCGGCCGGCTCCTGAAATTCCGCGGGTACGCAGGATGCCTCCCAGACCCAAGCTGGCACCCGTGCCAACTTGGGCTGGTTTGACAGTGCCAACGGGCTCCTACAATCTGCCATCGGGAACCGGGGCCGGTGACTTTTGTTTGCAGGGAAAAGGGCCGAGATGTCTGCTCAGGGTCCTGTGGCCGGAGTGGCCGGCCGCTCCTGAAATTCCGCGGTACGCAGGATGCTTCCCAGACCCAAGCTGGCACCCGTGCCAACTTGGGCTGGTTTGACAGTGCCAACGGGCTCCTACAATCTGCCATCGGGAACCGGGCCGGTGACTTTTGTTTGCAGGAAAAGGGCCGAGATGTCTGCTCAGGGTCCTGTGGCCGGGAGTGGCCGGCCGGTTCCTGAAATTCCGCGGTACGCAGGATGCCTTCCCAGACCCAAGCTGGCACCCGTGCCAACTTGGGCTGGTTTGACAGTGCCAACGGGCTCCTACAATCTGCCATCGGGAACCGGGCCGGTGACTTTGTTTTGCAGGAAAAGGGCCGAGATGTCTGCTCAGGGTCCTGTGGCCGGGAGTGGCCGGCCGCTCCTGAAATTCCGCGGTACGCAGGATGCCTCCCAGACCCAAGCTGGCACCCGTGCCAACTTGGGCTGGTTTGACAGTGCCAACGGGCTCCTACAATCTGCCATCGGGAACCGGGGCCGGTGACTTTTGTTTGGCAGGAAAAGGGCCGAGATGTCTGCTCAGGGTCCTGTGGCCGGGAGTGGCCGGCCGGCTCCTGAAATTCGCGGTACGCAGGATGCCTCCCAGACCCAAGCTGGCACCCGTGCCAACTTGGGCTGGTTTGACAGTGCCAACGGGCTCCTACAATCTGCCATCGGGAACCGGGCCGGTGACTTTTGTTTGCAGGGAAAAGGGCCGAGATGTCTGCTCAGGGTCCTGTGGCCGGGAGTGGCCGGCCGGCTCCTGAAATTCCGCGGTACGCAGGATGCCTCCCAGACCCAAGCTGGCACCCGTGCCAACTTGGGCTGGTTTGACAGTGCCAACGGGCTCCTACAATCTGCCATCGGGAACCGGGCCGGTGACTTTTGTTTGCAGGAAAAGGGCCGAGATGTCTGCTCAGGGTCCTGTGGGCCGGGAGTGGCCGGCCGCTCCTGAAATTCGCTGGTACGCAGGATGCCTCCCAGACCCAAGCTGGCACCCGTGCCAACTTGGGCTGGTTTGACAGTGCCAACGGGCTCCTACAATCTGCCATCGGGAACCGGGCCGGTGACTTTTGTTTGCAGGGAAAAGGGCCGAGATGTCTGCTCAGGGTCCTGTGGCCGGGAGTGGCCGGCCGGCTCCTGAAATTCCGCGGTACGCAGGATGCCTTCCCAGACCCAAGCTGGCACCCGTGCCAACTTGGGCTGGTTTGACAGTGCCAACGGGCTCCTACAATCTGCCATCGGGAACCGGGCCGGTGACTTTTGTTTGCAGGAAAAGGGCCGAGATGTCTGCTCAGGGTCCTGTGGCCGGAGTGGCCGGCCGGCTCCTGAAATTCCGCGGTACGCAGGATGCCTCCCAGACCCAAGCTGGCACCCGTGCCAACTTGGGCTGGTTTGACAGTGCCAACGGGCTCCTACAATCTGCCATCGGGAACCGGGGCCGGTGACTTTTGTTTCCAGGGAAAAGGGCCGAGATGTCTGCTCAGGGTCCTGTGGCCGGGAGTGGCCGGCCGGCTCCTGAAATTCCGTGGTACGCAGGATGCCTCCCAGACCCAAGCTGGCACCCGTGCCAACTTGGGCTGGTTTGACAGTGCCAACGGGCTCCTACAATCTGCCATCGGGAACCGGGGCCGGTGACTTTTGTTTGCAGGAAAAGGGCCGAGATGTCTGCTCAGGGTCCTGTGGCCGGGAGTGGCCGGCCGCTCCTGAAATTCCGCGGTACGCAGGATGCCTCCCAGACCCAAGCTGGCACCCGTGCCAACTTGGGCTGGTTTGACAGTGCCAACGGGCTCCTACAATCTGCCATCGGGAACCGGGGCCGGTGACTTTTGTTTGCAGGAAAAGGGCCGAGATGTCTGCTCAGGGTCCTGTGGCCGGGAGTGGCCGGCCGGCTCCTGAAATTCGCTGCACGCAGGATGCCTCCCAGACCCAAGCTGGCACCCGTGCCAACTTGGGCTGGTTTGACAGTGCCAACGGGCTCCTACAATCTGCCATCGGGAACCGGGGCCGGTGACTTTTGTTTGCAGGGAAAAGGGCCGAGATGTCTGCTCAGGGTCCTGGGGCCGGGAGGGCCGGCCGCTCCTGAAATTCGCTGGTACGCAGGATGCCTTCCCAGACCCAAGCTGGCACCCGTGCCAACTTGGGCTGGTTTGACAGTGCCAACGGGCTCCTACAATCTGCCATCGGGAACCGGGGCCGGTGACTTTGTTTGCAGGAAAAGGGCCGAGATGTCTGCTCAGGGTCCTGTGGCCGGGAGTGGCCGGCCGGCTCCTGAAATTTCGCGGTACGCAGGATGCCTCCCAGACCCAAGCTGGCACCCGTGCCAACTTGGGCTGGTTTGACAGTGCCAACGGGCTCCTACAATCTGCCATCGGGAACCGGGGCCGGTGACTTTTGTTTGCAGGAAAAGGGCCGAGATGTCTGCTCAGGGTCCTGTGGCCGGGAGTGGCCGCCGGCTCCTGAAATTCGCTGGGTACGCAGGATGCCTCCCAGACCCAAGCTGGCACCCGTGCCAACTTGGGCTGGTTTGACAGTGCCAACGGGCTCCTACAATCTGCCATCGGGAACCGGGGCCGGTGACTTTTGTTTGCAGGAAAAGGGCCGAGATGTCTGCTCAGGGTCCTGTGGCCGGGAGTGGCCGGCCGGCTCCTGAAATTCCGCGGTACGCAGGATGCCTCCCAGACCCAAGCTGGCACCCGTGCCAACTTGGGCTGGTTTGACAGTGCCAACGGGCTCCTACAATCTGCCATCGGGAACCGGGGCCGGTGACTTTTGTTTGCAGGAAAAGGGCCGAGATGGTCTGCTCAGGGTCCTGTGGCCGGGAGTGGCCGGCCGCTCCTGAAATTCCGCGGTACGCAGGATGCCTCCCAGACCCAAGCTGGCACCCGTGCCAACTTGGGCTGGTTTGACAGTGCCAACGGGCTCCTACAATCTGCCATCGGGAACCGGGCCGGTGACTTTTGTTTGCAGGGAAAAGGGCCGAGATGTCTGCTCAGGGTCCTGTGGCCGGGAGTGGCCGGCCGGCTCCTGAAATTCTGCGGTACGCAGGATGCCTCCCAGACCCAAGCTGGCACCCGTGCCAACTTGGGCTGGTTTGACAGTGCCAACGGGCTCCTACAATCTGCCATCGGGAACCGGGGCCGGTGACTTTTGTTTGCAGGGAAAAGGGCCGAGATGTCTGCTCAGGGTCCTGTGGCCGGGAGTGGCCGGCCGGCTCCTGAAATTCCGCTGTACGCAGGATGCCTTCCCAGACCCAAGCTGGCACCCGTGCCAACTTGGGCTGGTTTGACAGTGCCAACGGGCTCCTACAATCTGCCATCGGGAACCGGGGCCGGTGACTTTTGTTTCCAGGAAAAGGGCCGAGATGGCTGCTCAGGGTCCTGGGGCCGGGAGTGGCCGGCCGGCTCCTGAAATTCCGCGGTACGCAGGATGCCTCCCAGACCCAAGCTGGCACCCGTGCCAACTTGGGCTGGTTTGACAGTGCCAACGGGCTCCTACAATCTGCCATCGGGAACCGGGGCCGGTGACTTTTGTTTGCAGGGAAAAGGGCCGAGATGTCTGCTCAGGGTCCTGTGGCCGGGAGTGGCCGGCCGCTCCTGAAATTCCGCGGTACGCAGGATGCCTCCCAGACCCAAGCTGGCACCCGTGCCAACTTGGGCTGGTTTGACAGTGCCAACGGGCTCCTACAATCTGCCATCGGGAACCGGGGCCGGTGACTTTTGTTTGCAGGAAAAAGGGCCGAGATGTCTGCTCAGGGTCCTGTGGCCGGGAGTGGCCGGCCGGCTCCTGAAATTCCGCGGTACGCAGGATGCCTCCCAGACCCAAGCTGGCACCCGTGCCAACTTGGGCTGGTTTGACAGTGCCAACGGGCTCCTACAATCTGCCATCGGGAACCGGGGCCGGTGACTTTTGTTTGCAAGGAAAAGGGCCGAGATGTCTGCTCAGGGTCCTGTGGCCCGGAGTGGCCGGCCGGCTCCTGAAATTTCGCGGTACGCAGGATGCCTCCCAGACCCAAGCTGGCACCCGTGCCAACTTGGGCTGGTTTGACAGTGCCAACGGGCTCCTACAATCTGCCATCGGGAACCGGGGCCGGTGACTTTTGTTTGCAGGGAAAAGGGCCGAGATGTCTGCTCAGGGTCCTGTGGCCGGGAGTGGCCGGCCGGCTCCTGAAATTCCGCTGTACGCAGGATGCCTCCCAGACCCAAGCTGGCACCCGTGCCAACTTGGGCTGGTTTGACAGTGCCAACGGGCTCCTACAATCTGCCATCGG